>NC_060953.1:22040814-22056996 GCF_022045245.1 Lucilia cuprina | reverse complement strand
AGAAGCGGCGTATTTAGACGTCCTGTCCACAAACCGGCTCCACTGCCAAACATTTGAAGACCTTCGGTCCTTCAATGGGGCCGGAATGTTGGGCCACAATGGGTTTTTTTTTAAAATTTATTTTTTTACCTTCTTTCTCATTTTAATTATAATAATGAATTGAATTTAATAATAACAATAATAATATAATAAATGAATTTAATAATACTTACCTTTACTTACTTACCTTTACTTACTTAACTTTACTTACTTATCTTTACTTACTTACCTTAGTTTTAAGTTATGTAGTAAACCCTTACAGCTTACATGTTAACTGTAACGGGTTTGCTGAAAATAATGTATATAGAGAAAAGTAGGCTTTTTATTTTTACATAAAAAGCAAAAATAAATACTTACTTGCGAAGTAAACTTAAAACCTTACGGTCGTTTTTATTTAGACAATTTTCACCAGTGCCCAAATTTTTAAATTATAATTTATTTAATTTAATTTTTTTTTTTTAATTTCTTAAAAAATATTAAGAAAGAACATTCCCTTTTAAAGTACAGTTGACGAATTTCAAATTATAAACAGGTTTGTGCATAATTTTTTATAAAAAAAATCCTTCAGATGATGTTTTCTTATAAGCAATTGTCCTCGTGGACTATGACCACTTGGCCTTCCTGGAGGTTGGGCATTTCCTTGGTCCACTTCGCTTTGCCCTGAAGCCCCAGGATGTAGTCTCGAGACCAGGCTTGCCAAAATGTCTGCTTGAGACCGCAAAGCAGACGCCAACGCTTCCATAACTTCGCCCCTTTGCCTTCTGCGGATTCGGACGGCAGCGAACGCAGACCCCCGCCGATTAGTAGGTGTGCTGGTGTCAGCGCTTCTCCGTCGTTGGGGTCTGGAGACAGCGGTGCTATTGGACGACTGTTGAGCACCGCCTCTACCTCTGCGAGCATTGTCGCCATTTCTTCTTGCGTTAGCAACGCGTTGCCCACGGCTTGCAGAAGTAGGAACTTCGCTTGCTTGACGGCGGCTTCGCACAGCCCGTCGAAGTGAGGAGCCCGGGGTGGTATGAAGCTGAACTTCACCCCGGACGACGCTGCGAATAATTCGACTGCTTGCCGGCTCTTGTCGAACGCTTGATGAAGTTCCTTGAGAACACGGCTGGCTCCGACGAAGTTCGTCCCATTGTCGCACAGCACCACTTTTGGAAGTCCTCTCCTGGCAGCGAACCTTTTAAAAGAAAGAAGAAAAGCATCAGTCGAAAGATCAGATACTAATTCAAGATGTACCGCCTTAGAAGTGAAACACACGAAAACCGCTATATACATTTTTAATGGGGGTCTACCACGAATTCTTAATGAAACGTTTATGGGACCACAAAAGTCTACTCTGACAGTTAAAAATGATCGAGTACCTCTCACTCTATTAGTGGGTAAATTTCCCATTATTTGTGACATAAGTTTAGGTTTATAGCGGAAGCAATGTACACACTTGCGAACTATTCTGCTGCACTCTTCTTTGGCATTTATTAGCCAAATATTTTCTCTCGAAAGAGCAATAAGAGCTTTTGTGCCAGCATGACAATTTTCGAAATGAAGGTTTCGCAAATAAAGCGTGACAAAATTATTTCTTTTCGGCAATAAAAGTGGGAATTTGGTACTGTAATCCAAATTTGCGTTAAGCAATCTCCCACCTACCCTTAATAGTGAAAACTTTCTCTTTTCTTCTTCAAATGTATGTATAAATGGCGTCAACCTTTGTATATTAGACGGCAAGACAAGAGATTTTTGCATTTTTAATATCTCCTCAGAAAAGTTAATTCTCTGGATTGTCTCTACAAGTCGTAAGAATGACTACTTTAACTCTTTTGCAGTAGGTACAGATGATTTACTTATCTTACGTTTCTTCAAAACGTCGACAAATCGAAGTACAAAGTACTACTCTGAGGTCGCAATACACATTGATGTGGAATGAAATAATAAGGAAAATCTGGTATTTTGTCTACAATTGACATATGACCTAAGTCGAAATACTCTTTCATAAAATCATGATACATTTGCTTGATTTCATTATTTTTAGAAAGTTTTCGTTTTAATGAAAGAAATCTTCTTTTAGCGGTTTCGAAAGATGAACCCAGCAATTTTGTATCAGATTTGAAAGGCAATGAGACTTCAAATCGTCCTGACGATAAACGTCGTACTGAATTTCTAAAGATTTCCTCGCATTCCTGCTGCTCTTCAGAATATATTTTTGTCGATTCTTTCGGAATTTCTTCTAATTCCCAGAATTTTTTAACGATAGAATCTATATTGCTCTCGTTTTCAATAGAAGAATTTATATGAAAAACTTTATTATTGGCGTTAGATCCCTTTGATTGATTATACTTTCCAGTAACAATCCAACCAAGAGAAGTCTTCAGATTTAATTTGTCCGACACAAATTAAGTCAAAGAATATCTCTGCGCCAATTAATAAGTCAATCTTTTGGGGTTTGTGAAAGCAAGGATCAGCTAATTCTATATTTTTAGGAATTTCTAAGCTAGTTGTACTAATTGAATGATCAGGCTGTAAATTAGTTATAGAACTCAATACCCAAAACTTTGAAGTAAATTGAGTAGAGTTAACCCTCGACGTGACAGTTAAATTAACACAAGATTTTGAATATGGATTTGTTTCGCAAATGCCATTCAAATTCAATCTATCTCCTTCTCTTTTTAATCGTAGTAGCTGTGCAAGTTCCTCAGTTATCAAGTTTGGTTGAGAACCGGAATCTAAAAGAGCTCTGGCTAATATACAATTGCCAGAACTATTTCTAACTTTTACCACAGCTGTCGCTAAAATAATTCTATCATCAGAAGATGAGTAATTTACTGACGCGTAATTTACTGACTGAGTAATTTACTGACTGATGCAAGCTGGCACAGATTTTATAAAATCAAATCTTTAAAGTACAGGCTCAGCTGCAAATAAAGGGCAATTAAAAACTATATGCTGATTTGATTTGATTTGATTTGCAAAATAAGCATTTGTCAGTAGATTGTCTTGATTTCGTACAATTTAGTGATGTTTTATTATTATACCCTACACCACTATAGTGGGGAGGGTATTATACGTTTGTGCTGATGTTTGTAACATACAAAAATATTGGTCCAATACCCACCTTAAAGTATACCGATCGATTCAGAATCATTTTTTGAGTCGATTAAGACATGTCCGTCCGTCCGTCTGTCCGGCTGGCTGGCTGTCCATGTAAACCTTGTGCGCAAGGTACAGACCGCAATTTTCAAGATAATTTGATGAAATTTGGACCAAGCATTTTTTTGGCACAAGGACGAAGCCTATTGAAAATGGTTGAAATCGGTCCATTATTTCACCTAGCCCCCATACAACCGTACCTCCCGATTTGAACTTTTTATGCTATAATTACGTCAAATATTCTGCTATCTCTCTAAAATTGGCACAAATAAGTTTTATATAAGTATAAATGATACTGCAGATTTTCGTAAGGATCGGCCTATATTTAACCCTAGCCCCCATACAAACCCCCCTTCTAAAAATGACTTAAACGTCTGAAATTGACTTGTAATCATTTGTACCGCAATGAAACTCAACAAAACTAACTGTTATTTAGAAATATATCCTTTTTCCAAATTTACCGAGGATCGGCCCATATTTGACCTATATAAAGCCTCATTTAGAAATTTTAGTTTTTTATCAATAAATGGCTTAAATATTTTGGAATTATGGTAATATTCAACATAAAAGTTTCTTTACAAAAAATAAAAATTTTATAAAAGTAAAAATTGTAAAAATATACTCATGGTGTAGGGTATCATATGGTCGGCCATGCCCGACTATACTTTCCTACTTGTTTTTCTTTGTAGAATTGTCAGTTTTGTTCTTATTAAACCTCGGCCTTGAACTTGAAGATTCATCAGCAGCAATATGCTGATACCGTTTGTTCAAGGCGGCTTCACAGTCTGACCATAGTGGCAGCTTTTCGAAATCTTAGATTTGGTCACTGGATCTACTTTTGACATCACTAAATGGATTAAAATAGCATTTGTAATCTTTTTATCATCTCCTATAGATAAAAGAGAATCATAAATTGCAGAAACAGTATCAATCATGCTTCGCAAAGCAGAAGCCGAAGGTTTAGTGAGTGAAAAATATCAAACATTCATTGTCGTAAACCTTCTTTAAACTAGCTAAAGCTTTGGGATAATTTTCTTCAGAAATCTGAAAAGCTTTTACTGTTCCTAAAGCTTCTTCGGACAAGCATGATATTAAATAGTTAAATTTTTCTTTGTCTGTCAACATCGGATCATTGTGGACCAAGTTCTCAAATAGGCTCATAAAGTTTTTATAATCGGAATATTTTCCGCTGAATTTAGGGAGCTTCATATTTGGTAATCTCGACTGGTGTGACTGTACACTAAACGATGTTTCAGGCACACTCGATTTTCTAGTTTTAGCCAAGATACTTAACAATGATTTTGTTGTCACACAAATATCCTCAAGCTCAGCTCTGTCATCATTATTGGGATCTAAATTATCAACCTCAGACTGAAGCTTCATTGCTTGATCTATATAACTTGTCAATATGTCCAATCTACATTCTAGCTCAATAGGATTAAAAGAAATAGTCTTTTCCCTAATAGACTGACGGGTTCTCTCTATATTTTGTACAACCTTTGCTTTCTTTTCTAATGCTTTTGTCAAAGCTTCCGATTTGGAAGGTGAATCTTGGCGTTTTTTACCAACCATTATAAAAATAAATATTTAATTTAAACAGAAAAACTATAAAAAATTATCAAAATAATTTATTGACAAATTAAAATTTTCCAAAAAGAATTTAAATTCTTGCTTTGGATCTCAGAATTGTATAAAAAAATATTTATTTTCGAATTTAAATGAAATCTCTCGCCGGTTACACAATATTCGGACTATTTCTTCTCGAATTATTCTTTTATTCGCAATTTTGTACCGATCAAATTATTCCAAATTAAAATTAATTTATTTTATTTTCCGTAATACCACTTTTTTCAGCCTTTGGTAAAAATAAATAATAAATTTATTTTCTTTTACCAAGAAAAATGGTTATTAAGTTAAGTTAAATTTCACAAAATATTGTTTTTATTAATAACTAGTTGTTTGAACACACTAATCAATATTAATATTATAATAATATTCAATAAAAATTTTCGAAGCTAGTGTGAACAAACAAACAAGTTGATATTTTCAATTTGTATGAAATTTAACTTTTCGATGCTAGTGTAAACGCACTACACTGTTACAGCTGATGTAAACAATTCAATGTGAGTGGTATAGGAACGCGTGGAATTGAAATATGATCTTAACAAATTGATCAACAAATGAAAGAATAAAAGAAAACAAGAAGTAAATAACATTTGTAATTCAGCTCTGGGTGGAGGAAGACCGTCGTGCGTCGTTGCCATTATCGCTTAAGAGTAATCAGGCCGTCCTTTTTGCTCTGCCTTCGAGAGTTTTACGTTTCAAACAGCATTGGCTAATGTGTGACGTCAGATAACTGTACCGAGTTACAGTTTTTCTTGAGGTGCATAATTGGCCATGTGCAATCGTGTTAACTTAACCTAAGTTTTTAATTTGGAACATATGAGCTAGTTTTTTCTAGCTAGAATTGGTGATGGCGTTGTATAATTTTAATTACTGGCCAAATAAATCTTAGTTTTCAAAACTAAGTAACTTGAAGAACAAACAAACAAAGAAGTAAATAAATAAAAAGTTAATAATTTTGTAATTAAAATTAAAAACACCCGCGAATATTTTAGTGTATTTTTAATAAAATAAAAAATTATTTTTCGAAAGAAAATAATACCGACGGCATACAAGACTAAATTGTGAAATATGTATTAATTTATCTCTCAACGATAAAAAGAGTAAATTGTATGTGCGTGTGTGTGTATATATTTTTATAATAAAAACAAAACACTCGCGATTGTCTCACTTTTAAGGGTGGGTTTTTTAAATAAAATATTTAAATAAATAAAATGTTTCACAACAATAAAGTGTAAAAAATATTTTGTAGTGTACGACTTGCAAAGTGATAAAATTTTTGAATAATTTAAAAAAAAATCTCTTAAATTTGATTAAATTACAAATTTATGGTTTTTACACTAATATTTTTTACACTTTTTACCTCTTGTTCGGATTCCGAGTTACTCCCCTGGTTTCTTTCAGCATTACAAATAATGCAGCGGCAACGACGAGGTATCTGGTGGCTATGAAGATGAGGAAGATGACCAGTATGTTGGAATTCGTGGACGATGTTTTGTTGTTTTAAATGTTGTGTAGGTTAGTGTTGTGTTTGTTTATTTATTGTTTGTTTAAACACTTCACTTTTTTTGTTATTATCACTGTTTATTGTTTGTGAATATTTATGTAAAAAAAATACTTTTTATTTAATAAAAGTAAATTTGAATTAATTTATCAAAATTTTTATTCTTTATTTATTATTTTTTCACAAGTCCCTGCTCGGGCGCCAAAATGTTCTTTCTTAATATTTTAAGAAATTAAAAAAAAACAAAATTAAATTAAAGAAATTATAATTTAAAAATTTGGGCACTGGTGAAAATTGTCTAAATAAAAACAACCGTAAGGTTTTAAGTTTACTTCGCAAGTAAGTATTTATTTTCGCTTTTTATGTAAAAATAAAAAGCCTACTTTTCTCTATATACATTATTTTCAGCAAACCCGTTACAGTTAACATGTAAGCTGTAAGGGTTTACTACATAACTTAAAACTAAGGTAAGTAAGTAAAGGTAAGTAAGTAAAGGTAAGTATTATTAAATTCATTTATTATATTATTATTGTTATTATTATTAAATTCAATTCATTATTATAATTAAAATGAGAAAAAGGGTAAAAAATAAATATTAAAAAAAACCCATTATGGCTCAACACTTTATTTAAAAAAATCAAAATTTTAACATACTGACTGGAGTAGGGTATGATATGGTCGACAATGTCCGACTATAAATTCATACTTGTTTTGTTTGTTTCTTTCCTATTTTTATACCCTACACCACTTTAGTGGGTAGGGTATATTGGGTTTGTGCTGATGTTAGTAACTCACAATAATATTGGTCCTGTACCCACCTTAAAGTATACCAATCGGCTTAGAATCATTTTCTGAGTCGATTTAGCTATGTCCGTCCGTCTGTAATCAAACTACAAGCCGCAATTTTGAGGATAATTGAATGAAATTTGGTACATGATCATTTATGGTACTGTAGACGAAGCCTATTGAAAATGATTAACATTGGTCCATTATTTCACTTAGCCCCCATACAACTGAACCCCGGAGTAGAGCTTGTAAACCTTGTAATCAAACTACAGGTCGCAATTTTGGAGATAATTCAATGAAATTTGGCACATGATATTTTATGGTACTGTAGACGAAGCCTATTGAAAATGGTTAACATCGGTCCATTATTTCACCTAGGCCCCATATAACTGAACCCGCCAAATAGGGTTTTTAAGTTCATAATTATGTTTAATATACTCGTATCTCGACAAAAAGCTGCAAAACCAAGTTCTATACTAGTCTTGATGACCCAACATTCCGGCCCCATTGAAGGACCGAAGGTCTTCAAATGTTTGGCAGTGGACCCAGTTTGTGGACAGGACGTCTAAATACGCCGCTTCTGGTCTTGACCTCCGCCACTCTGACCTTGCCGTCTTCGCCTTTGACGGCGCGAACGACTCTCCCGGTCAACCATTGCTGTGGCGGGCAATTGTCCTCTGTTACGATTTTTTTGTTATAAACAATCATTTTTTTATTTTGTTGAATTTAAGTATTTTTTTTGAAAAAGAAAAACAAATTCCATTTCCCACACTTCTTTTTAATGGACAAGTAAAACAAATTCGAATGTTTCACATGTTTCTTTTATTTACACTCATATTTATGAGTATAAATATACACATGATTTGTTGTGGGTTAATCTCTTTAATTTTTTTTACTTCGTTAATAAATGTGACGATCTCTTTATTTCTTAAAAAAGAGTTAGTATTTTTTTTACAACCACACTCTTAACATATTAATGGCATTGGTTGTTTTTGTAAATTTTAACTTCTTTTAACAACGAAGAAACCAGTTTTTTTGTTCTTGCTGTTGGTACAGAAGTCACTCAATGAGAGTAGATCTTTTGGTTTAGTTTTTTACTTTTCTTGCATTTTTTCTTTATTTTTCCCTTGTTGTCAACTAACTATGCATTCATATGTATTTATATCTCATTTAGATTAATGCAAAAATATGTAGACAATATTTCATTACCATTCATTCCTTTTTTTATATACATGTATAGATTTTTTTTGCAAAATAGTAACGGGATATTCTTGAAGATTTATTTCTTGTCTTTAAAATTTTTTGTAACCAAGTCATTAATAAAGTGAACGTGGAATATACAACAATAAGTGCGGAAAAATAAGGCGACTAAAGTAAAATTAGATAAAACAAGTAAGAGTGTTATATTCGGCCATGCCGAATCTTATATACCCACCATCAAATCATTCATGTTTATGTAGAATTTTACTGATGTACTCACATTTTTGGGTCACTATTAATGCTTTTGTTTTTTCACCCAAATACAAAGATTTTTTATATTTTCTGAAAGCGCTCGACGAGATCTTGAAAAAACATGCTTGGACATACTACTTATCTCTTATAATATCCGAGTTATAGGTATTTAGTGATACAAAATTTACCATACCTTGGTCCGCCTTTTTTTGAATACCGGGCGTAATTTTCGACCAAATGTTAGTTAGACAACAAAATTTCCAATAATATACAAAAAATATCAGATCATTATCATTTACAGATCCAAAAATATACGTTTTTTAATTTAAAAATTCAAAAAATTTTAGATTTTTGCGTTTTTTGCCCAAAATGTGTCTTAACTCTTTTATTAATAAAATAAAATTTTCTTTAAGAACATATAAACAATTTATAGTTTTCTTAAAGGTATCTTTACGCAGAATGCTTTGGCGTAAAAAACTTGTCCTATTTTTTGTAAATGTTGCCACTGCGTCCTTCCGAATATGACCTATTTTTTATCAAAACTTCAACTTTGGGCGACATGTTCTAAAATCCCAAAGCTGGAATCAGAAAACTGAAAGCAGTTTTGGAAACCTCAATATGTTTTCTATTTACTCCAAAAGTATTTTCCCAGCCCTGAAAGAAATGTGGACCCTATGGGCAAAAATGTAAAAAATCCCATTTTTGGGATTTTCATTCCTATTTTTAAGAATTGCGGGATGCCCTTTGACCCTTTCATTTTTGTTTTTTTGCATTTTCTTATTTGAAATGACAAATTTACAAACGTTGAAGATTTCATTGAGTTTGGTTCATAAATAAAGATTTTGTCATATATTACATACTTGTTAAATTTCTAAAACTATGATTTTATATCAAAATTTTAATAGGGTCGCAGATAGCTACAACAATTTAGTCCATATTTATGCCTTAATATCTTTTTTAGTTAGATATGAAAATTCTCGACCCTTTACAAAAAATTTCAAGCCAATATCTCAATTACATTCAAAACT
The DNA here is from genome assembly GCF_022045245.1 of Lucilia cuprina. Lineage (NCBI taxonomy): Eukaryota > Metazoa > Arthropoda > Insecta > Diptera > Calliphoridae > Lucilia > Lucilia cuprina. Next base: position 22,047,423 of record NC_060953.1, on the reverse strand, counting down.
ATGTTCATTTAAACCTGTATCCTTTAATTTCATATTTTTCATATTTCAGTATTAAATATGACAGAACATGTTTAAATCTTATATTTACCTAGTTTCTATTTGTTTGCTTATCCTTATAATTGAAAGGTGCTATTATGCTTAAATTTTCAGAAATTTATAACTATTTTTTACCTAAATTTTTTCGACAGATCATTTCGTTCTGTTTCGTTTATGATCATGTAGGTACAAATATACAGGTAATGATAATTTCGATTCCTTCACTAAAAACTAAAAACTACATATAGTAGAAAAGTAGACAAAGACTATAACATTGTATATACAATAAAAAAATTATAATTTATATTTATGAACACGCACAGCAACATCTAAATCACCCCATTCAAACCACTTTTCCCGCCCACTGAAATATAAAAACAATTTAATACAATATCATAAGTTAGTATAATAGCTTTTTTATTTGAACTGTTTATCTTAAACATAATACAATTAATTCTTACAACCTACTTATATAGTTAATTCCTAACACTACTTATTTTCTATAAAATAATCTGTCATATCGGTATACATATCCAGAAGGTAATATAAGTCCTTTAAATCTTCCTTGTTTTGAGATGATAGAGTTTCATAACAAATCCATCTTTTTCGCATAGTTGAAAGAACAGGATCAGAAGATAGAAGTAAACTATTAAAAATATCTTCATTCTGTTATTGCCTGGAGCATTTTCTTGAGCTGAATAGTTGAACATGCTTAAAATCTCGATTCCTCGCTTCTTGGGCTTCTTCTGTTATCTTCTGTTATCCATGGATACAAAGATACAAGTAATTTAGAAATTTCAGATGTATATTCCCCAAATCGATTTCCATTAATTTTATGTTTACTATTCAGTGATATTAAAAAGTGTTAACTCTTCGAAGCAACAGTTATTTTTGAAGTAATTTCAAAATCACGAAAAAACCTTTTCACCGTATTACCGTCATTTGTACTACTGCAAATTGGTTTGTTGCAGGCATTGTTCTCACATAAAGGAATACTACCACGAAATCTTTTTCCGATCGGTCCATAATTGGTCATAGCTCCCATATTAGTTCTCCTTCCGAAAAACACAAACACGTACAAATCATTACTTAATTATGATATCCATATACAATTTGGTACAAGTATTGATCATATACAAAAAATATTACTAAGAAATTTTTCCATCGGTCTATAACTGGTCATAGCTCCCATACAAGGTCTTCTCCCGAATATAACTAAAACGCACATAACTCATTACTAAATTAAAATATCCATATAAAGTTTGGCACAAGTGTTGCTCATATACAGAGAAATAATATTATGAAATGTTTTTCTGATCGGTCCAGAATTGATCATAGCTCCCACACAAGGTCCCTCTTAGAAAAACACACATACAAAATCAGAAAAAACGCACATAACTCATAACCAAATATTGATATCCATACATTTATCAAAAATATTGCTCTTATATACATAAATTCACTATAAAATTGTTTTACGATCGGTCCATATTTGGTCATAGCTCTCATACTAGGTCCAGAAAATCACTTAGATTCACAATATTTATTACCAAGTAATGATATTGATACAAAATTCTGAAATTTTTTCTTTATATACATAATTGGACATAGCTCCCATACAAAGTCCTTTTACGAAAATCTCTTAAACGCACATAACTTATTACCAAATTAAGCTATTAATACATAATTTGGCAAAAATATTAGTTTTGTATACTTATATTTCTCCCATATTTAAAAGCATTATCAATTTGTGTTGAACAAAATTTTGTGTAGAACATAATTATATATGTATTTGTATTTTGAAAATCTTTAAATCTTTCACACATATACATACATACATACATACATACATACATACATACATACATACATACATACATACATACATACATACATACATACATACATACATACATACATACATACATACATGCAAATTAAACTAAATTTATAATGTTCATTAAATCTTGGAATTTTAATAAATTTAACTTTTGGGATTTTTTCCATTAAAGACATGAGAAAACTTATTTCTACAAATATTTGATCAATTAGAAAAGTAATAACATAAAAGTAGCTGGTGGAGGGTATCTAAGACACGCACAGCCGAATATAGCACTCTAACTTGTTTGTTGTTATCACTGTTTATTTTTTGTAAATATTTATGTAAAAAAAAACACTTTTTATTTAATAAAAGTAAATCTGAATTTGTATTCTTTATTTATTATTTTTTCACAAGTCCCTGCTCGGGCTCCAAAATGTTTTTTCTTAATATTTTTTAAGAAATTAAAAAAAAAAACAAAATTAAATTAAATTAAATAAATTATAATTAAAAAAATTGGGCACTGATGAAAACATAAATAAAAACGACCGTAAGGTTTTAAGTTTACTTCGCAAGTAAGTATTTATTTTTGCTTTTTATGTAAAAATAAAAAGCCTACTTTTCTCTATATACATTATTTTCAGCAAACCCGTTACAGTTAACATGTAAGCTGTAAGGGTTTACTACATAACTTAAAACTAAGGTAAGTAAGTAAAGATAAGTAAGTAAAGGTAAGTAAGTAAAGGTAAGTATTATTAAATTCATTTATTAAGTATATTATTATTGTTATTATTATTAAATTCAATTCATTATTATAATTAAAATGAGAAAAAAGGTAAAAAAAAATAAATATTAACAAAAAACACATTGTGGCCCAACAACCATATCGGAACCTCAGATTACTGCGTTTATTAAACATAGAACAATAATTCTACCGATCTATCAAATTGACCAATTTGTAAAAACACACATTATGCTACAAATGATATACCATATTAACGTGCAATCATAATGCTTAAAAATGATGCCTAAATGACTGTCATAGCGTGAAAACTGTCAATGTTATCTGCAGCCATATCGGAACCTTAAAATACTGCGTTTATTAAACATAGAACAATAATTCTACCGATCTATCAAATTGGCCAATTTGTAAAAACACACATTATGCTACAAATGATATACCATATTAAAGTGCAATAATAATGCTTTAAAATAATGCCTAAATGACTGTCATAGCGTGAAAACTGTCAATGTTATCTGCAGCCATATCGGAACCTTAAAATACCGCGTTTTTAAAGCTGTGAAAATAATCCTACCGATCTATCCAATTAGCCATTTTCTAAAAATATATTATGCAGCAAATTATATACCAAAACAAATGGCAACTATAATGCAACAAAAAGATATATAAACGACTGCTATAACATGAAAACTATAAAAGATATTTGCAATCATATCGGAGCCTTAAATTACCGCATTTCCAAACCTGTACCAATAAATATACCGATCTATCCAATTTTTGTAAAAATTCATTATGCCACAAATTGTACACTAAAACAAAGTGCAACTGTAATTCTTTAAAATGATGCATAAACGATTGTCCTGGCATGAAAACTGTCAAAGTTATTTGCAACCATATTGGAACTTCAAATTACCGCCTTTTTAAACCTGGGAAAATAATTCTACCGATCAATCAAATTGACCAATTTGTAAAAACACACATTATGCTACAAATGATATACCATATTAAAGTGGAGCCTTAAATTACCGCATCGTCGGCAATAGGGTTGGGTTCTTGAACTTAACATAAGATGTAAACAAAAACTACATAGCAATACATATTTTATGCATGCGAATTAAAAGAAATAAACTAAACTTCAAGTAAGGGAACGACGGAAAGCTAAAACCTAAACAAACCAAAATTTTAAACTATGCGGTTCATTGCATCTGAGTAGTGTCTGTTGCCACTAGGTGGAAAATGCAACATCAAGCCCATCCCTACCATGATCATCTACAAATATTTCCAAAACGATTTTGCCTGATGATCCCTAATAAAATGTTTCGCTAACTAGCTAGGTTTTGCCTTGTGAATCAAAAACAAGAAGAAAACTGCTAGTTCATTATATCTATTTTATTCAAGACATAGATCGATGTGATTTTAGAAAACATGTAAATTTTATATATTCATCTATTAAGAATAGTATGTTTGAAATATTCTCCTTTTAAAAAAATTTAAATAATTCATTAATATGAAGATTTGCTTAATATATAAAAATACAACAATAATAAGAAATTTTAAAACCAAATTAGAAGCAAAATTTATAGTAACATTAATGAAAAGAAGTATAGACAAATTTATCAAAAGTTATAGCAAATTGTAACATTATTAATAGAACGTTCATAGAAAAATTTATAGTAAAATTTATAGTAATAGTAAAATTTATAGTAATAGTAAAATTTATAGTAATAGTAAAATTTATAGATAAATTTATAGTAAAATTTTTAGAAGAATTTATAGTAAAATTTTTAGAAAAATGTATAGCAAAATTTATGGAAAAATTAATTAGAAAATTAATAATAAAAAAAATATGTAAAACATTTATAATTAGTTAACTTTTTATCAAAACAAATTGTATAACAAAAATTAACAGAATCAAATTGAGCTTTACACTCTGTATTATAATTACGAAAAAGAAGAAAACAGACTCGAAAAAAATCAAGTTGATGTAGGTCAGTTATTGAAATATTAAAAATAAACAGACGTACAGAAGCGCAGAAACAAGATTTTTAAGGGGGGGCTGATTTATTATCTAGCAAATTAAACAAAAACTTACAGAATATTACTACTTAAATTCTGCTAATCCAAAATATTCAATACGAAAATTATCATTTCGTTTCGTACACTCACTTATTTATTATATTTTTATAGATTTTAAGAATTTTAAAATTATTTTTTTTTTCTATTTTTACTTTCTTATGTAATTCTTCTTCTTAACATTTTTTTTTATATCACACACAGCACCAATTTATATTACATCTCTTTTAATAATATGATATTTTTGTTTTAACTTAATTTAGAAATCTTCACTAGTTTTAGAATTTTATTTTAATATTTTTTCATATTTTTTTCCCGTTTTAAATATAATTAATATATTTTTTTAACATAAAGCAGGTTCTTTTGTATTGTACGTAGTGAAAATAACTAAATGATAAATAAATATAATGACACTTACGGTTGTCGCATTAAATCCATCGATGAATGGCCATTCAGCAATTTCTGGATAGTAGGTGGGAAAGAGACAAAATATAAATTTGATTTGTGGTGTGATCAATTCTCAATTTTGGAATTCTTCTTCTACTTATTCTGTATTACATCTATGACAAAAAGTTAGCAACATGTTTCCAAAATTACTAGCAACATTATGTAATGTTCCTAGCAAACAACTTTGGAACCGTTTCTACCAATGTTCCTTAACCCGGAGTTTTATAGAAAGAATGTCTCAATTTGATGCTGTTGATTTATAAGAATATTAGATGATAATGATGATATAAAAAAAATGTGTATTGTTAATTTAGCCGGACATTTTTGAGAATTTATGTTGATGATGTGTTTGAATAATTGCTGTTAGTTGATATAGCTATATTAGTTGCTATATTTCGTTCTTCCTCACGATTTTAATATTCTGTCATGGTAAATTTCGAGGATTAAAGCGAGGTGTTGATGAAAAACTCTGATTTGGCTAGAATTTCAGAACCCAAAGCTCCTTATCCAATAGGTTCTCAAAGATATTTTCTGGCGCTGAATATTATTTCTATGCTAGTTTAAAGTGTTTTAGATTTTTGGTGTTTGGAGCATAGATTTTAAACCAATTCAAGAAATTTATATATGGTGCCAAATCTATAGAAATAATTGGACTTTATTAAAAAATATTGGATTTATATTAAAATTTACCCGTAAGGATGTGGCACCAAGGATTAGGGGTGAAAAATTTAATTTGGTCCTTTGACGCTGGATTATATTCCAGAATTTTTATAGTTTTGGAAGTAAAAATGTTGGTTTACACAATAATTTTTAAAATATTATTGAAAATGTGTTGGAATAATATAACTTTGTGTTTAATCACACTTTTTTTTCGCAAACTTTAATAATTTTTATGACTTTCTCACTCAAAATTTTATTGGTTATGAAACGTGTTTTACCTCATAAGGGTTTTTATATGATCAGCAAATATATTAATTAAATTGCTTAATAAAAATATGCGCCAAATACAAATGTATATAAAAGTAACTAGTTACCAACACATATTAAATTCAATTTATTTGTCGCCAGTGGTGAGAATTTAAAGATTTTAATCCAATATTGCCAGATAAAAAAATTCATTTTAGCGATTTTTCAATCTTTAACTTTTTTTGTTTTAACAATGGTTTTCCTAATGAGAAGAAAATTTAGTTAAATTCGAAAAATAGAATTTTTGTGTATGGAAAAAACACAAATTTGAAACAAATTAAATAAAATGGTTTTAATTGGGTAGACATAGTAGAAGTGACGGATATGTATATTTACTCCATTATTCATAAACAACACTTTATATTATAAATGGTTTATAAAACAAAATTTCCATATAAAATTTGATTTATAAAGTGTTTATAAACAAGTAAGAGTGTTATATTCGGCCATGCCGAATCTTATATACCCACCATCAAATCATTCATGTTTATGTAGAATTTTACTGATGTACTTACATTTTTGGGTC
>NC_060953.1:22038926-22040714 GCF_022045245.1 Lucilia cuprina | reverse complement strand
ACTTTGCCTATTGGTTCAAAAGTAGTTCGCAGTGATTTTTATGTTGATGATTTGTTAACTGGAGCTGAAAGCTACCAAGACCTTAAAATAATTCAAAACCAGGTTACTGAAATTTTAAGTTCAGCTGGTTTTAAAATTACAAAATGGTTTTCAAATCATCCAAATTTTATTAGTTCTTTGGGGAATGATAAACTATTACACAGTGATTCCGATTTAGCTAAAGCTCTAGGCATACACTGGATTCCGAAGAATGATTCTTTTAAGTTTCATTTGGAAGACAATTTTCATGATTTAAAAGCCACAAAAAGAAACATTTTATCAGTTTCTTCTCGATTGTTCGATCCTCTCGGACTCCTATGCCCAATTGTAACAAAATCCAAAATGTTGTTACAAGAACTTTGGATACAAAAACTTGACTGGGATGAATCAATTCCCATGAGACTAAATACTTCATGGGAAAATTTCAAATCTAATTTAATGGAAATTTATTCAATAACTATCCCAAGATTCGTTCACACGACTTCGACAGCAAAAATCCAAATACATGGATTTGCTGATGCTTCTATTAGAGCATATGGGTGTTGTTTGTACATTAGAAGTTCTGATGCAAATAATACTGTATCAAGGCTGCTTACAGCTAAATCTAAAGTTGCTCCGCTCAAGACTAAATCTCTTCCGAGACTTGAGTTATGTGCTGCGCACCTATTGTCTAAATTGTGGTTTCGAATTAAGTTATTGTTGAACTTTGAAATCGAGAGTGTTAATTTCTGGACAGATTCAGAAATTACACTTCACTGGATAAAAACACATCCTTCATCACTTGCAACTTTTGTTTCAAACCGAGTTGCTGAGATTCAAGAATGGTCAGATCAAGTTTCATGGCGCCATGTGCCAACTAAAGAAAATCCAGCTGACATTGTTTCTAGAGGATGTGATGTAAACGAATTGAAAAATTCCATCTGGTTTGAAGGACCTTCGTTTTTGCTAAGCGATAGTTCACAATGGCCTGTTAACGAACATTTCGAATTAACGGAGAACCAAAAATTACTAGAAAAAAGAAAAACGAATGTATTTGTTGCAGTAGAGGATTCACAAAATTGCTTGTTGAATCTGACAGGAAAATATTCTTCTTACAAAAAGTTACTACATGTAACTTCTTTTGTACTTCGATTTGTCGACGTTTTGAAGAAACGTAAGATAAGTAAATCATCTGTACCTACTGCAAAAGAGTTAAAGTGGTCATTCTTACGACTTGTAGAGACAATCCAGAAAATGCAATGCAAAAATCTCTTGTCTTGCCATCTAATATACAAAGATTGACGCCATTTATACATACATTTGAAGAAGAAAAGAGAAAGTTTTCACTATTAAGGGTAGGTGGGAGATTGCTTAACGCAAATTTGGATTACAATACCAAATTCCCACTTTTATTGCCGAAAAGAAATAATTTTGTCACGCTTTATTTGCGAAATCTTCATTTCGAAAATTGTCATGCCGGCACAAAAGCTCTTATTGCTCTTTCGAGAGAAAATATTTGGCTAATAAATGCCAAAGAAGAGTGCAGCAGAATAGTTCGCATGTGTGTACATTGCTTCCGCTATAAACCTAAACTTATGTCACAAATAATGGGAAATTTACCCACAAATAGAGTGAGAGCTACTCGACCATTTTTAACTGCCGGAGTAGACTTTTGTGGTCCCATAAACGTTTCATTAAGAATTCGTGGTAGACCCCCATTAAAAATGTATATAGCGGTTTTCGTGTGTTTCACTTCTAAGGCGGTACATC
>NC_060953.1:22033379-22038826 GCF_022045245.1 Lucilia cuprina | reverse complement strand
CGTCCCATTGTCGCACAGCACCACTTGTGGAAGTCCTCTCCTGGCAGCGAACCTTTTAAAAGAAAGAAGAAAAGCATCAGTCGAAAGATCAGATACTAATTCTAGATGTACCGCCTTAGAAGTGAAACACACGAAAACCGCTATATACATTTTTAATGGGGGTCTGCCACGAATTCTTAATGAAACGTTTATGGGACCACAAAAGTCTACTCCGACAGTTAAAAATGGTCGAGTAGCTCTCACTCTATTATTGGGTAAATTTCCCATTATTTGTGACATAAGTTTAGGTTTATAGCGGAAGCAATGTACACACTTGTGAACTATTCTGCTGCACTCTTCTTTGGCATTTATTAGCCAAATATTTTCTCTCGAAAGAGCAATAAGAGCTTTTGTGCCAGCATGACAATTTTCGAAATGAAGGCTTCGCAAATAAAGCGTGACAAAATTATTTCTTTTCGGCAATAAAAGTGGGAATTTGGTATTGTAATCCAAATTTGCGTTAAACAATCTCCCTCCTACCCTTAATAGTAAAAACTTTCTCTTTTCTTCTTCAAATGTATGTATAAATGGCGTCAATCTTTGTATATTAGACGGCAAGACAAGAGATTTTTGCATTTTTAATATCTCCTCAGAAAATTTAATTCTCTGGATTGTCTCTACAAGTCGTAAGAATGACCACTTTAACTCTTTTGCAGTAGGTACAGATGACTTACTTATCTTACGTACAAAAGAAGTTACATGTAGTAACTTTTTGTAAGAAGAATATTTTCCTGTCAGATTCAACAAGCAATTTTGTGAATCCTCTACTGCAACAAATACATTCGTTTTTCTTTTTTCTAGTAATTTTTGGTTCTCCGTTAATTCGAAATGTTCGTTAACAGGCCATTGTGAACTATCGCTTAGCAAAAACGAAGGTCCTTCAAACCAGATGGAATTTTTCAATTCGTTTACATCACATCCTCTACAATGTCAGCCGGATTTTCGTTAGTTGGCACATGGCGCCATGAAACTTGATCTGACCATTCTTGAATCTCAGCAACTCGGTTTGAAACAAAAGTTGCAAGTGATGAAGGATGTGTTTTTATCCAGTGAAGTGTAGTTTCTGAATCTGTCCAGAAATTAACACTCTCGATTTCAAAGTTCAACAATAACTTAATTCGAGACCACAATTTAGACAATAGGTGCGCAGCACATAACTCAAGTCTCGGAAGAGATTTAGTCTTGAGCGGAGCAACTTTAGATTTAGCTGTAAGCAGCCTTGATACAGTATTATTTGCATCAGAACTTCTAATGTACAACCAACACCCATATGCTCTAATAGAAGCATCAGCAAATCCATGTATTTGGATTTTTGCTGTCGGAGTCGTGTGGACGAATCTTGGGATAGTTATTGAATCAATTTCCATTAAATTAGATTTGAAATTTTCCCATGAAGTATTTAGTCTCATGGGAATTGATTCATCCCAGTCAAGTTTTTGTATCCAAAGTTCTTGTAACAACATTTTGGATTTTGTTACAATTGGGCATAGGAGTCCGAGAGGATCGAACAATCGAGAAGAAACTGATAAAATGTTTCTTTTTGTGGCTTTTAAATCATGAAAATTGTCTTCCAAATGAAACTTAAAAGAATCATTCTTCGGAACCCAGTGTATGCCTAGAGCTTTAGCTAAATCGGAATCACTGTGTAATAGTTTATCATTCCCCAAAGAACTAATAAAATTTGGATGATTTAAAAACCATTTTGTAAGTTTAAAACCAGCTGAACTTAAAATTTCAGTAACCTGGTTTTGAATTATTTTAAGGTCTTGGTAGCTTTCAGCTCCAGTTAACAAATCATAAACATAAAAATCACTGCGAACTACCTTTGAACCACCTTTGAAGGCAAAGTCTCTTTGTATAAATCGCTTAATTGAATCAAACATCTGATAGCTAAAAATGGTGCAGACGCTGTGCCATAAGTCACAGTATTTAAGCGAAACACATTCAAACTATCAGATGGATTCTGCCTCCAAAGGATCAATTGATAATTTCTATCGTTTTCGCCAATTAAAACTTGACGATACATTTTTTCAATATCTGCAGTGATCGCATATTTATGAAAACGAAAACGGATCAATGTCGAATATAATTCTTCTTGCACTGTGGGACCAACCATTAACAGATCGTTAAGTGATACATGTGTAGAAGTTCGACATGAAGCATCAAAAACTACTCGAAGTTTAGTAGTACTACTCTGAGGTCGCAATACACATTGATGTGGAATGAAATAATAAGGAAAATCTGGTATTTTGTCTACAATTGACATATGACCTAAGTCGAAATACTCTTTCATAAAATCATGATACATTTGCTTGATTTCATTATTTTTAGAATGTTTTCGTTCTAATGAAAGAAATCTTCTTTTAGCGGTTTCGAAAGATGAACCTAGCGATTTTGTATCAGATTTGAAAGGCAATGAGACTTCAAATCTCATTGCCCATTTTGTTGAGGAAATCTTTAGGAATTCACGTCGTACTGAATTTCTAAAGATTTCCTCGCATTTCTGCTGCTCTTCAGAATATATTTTTGTCGATTCTTTCGGAATTTCTTCTAATTCCCAGAATTTTTTAACGATAGAATCTATATTGCTCTCGTTTTCAATAGAAGAATTTATATGAAAAACTTTATTATTGGCGTTAGATTTGATTGATTATACTTTACAGTAACAATCCAACCAAGAGAAGTCTTCTGTAAAATTGGAAGACTAGGACCAGATTTAATTTGTCCGACACAAATTAAGTCAAAGAATATCTCTGCGCCAATTAATAAGTCAATCTTTTGGGGTTTGTGAAAGCAAGGATCAGCTAATTCTATATTTTTAGGAATTTCTAAGCTAGTTGTACTAATTGAATGATCAGGCTGTAAATTAGTTATAGAACTCAATACCCAAAACTTTGAAGTAAATTGAGTAGAGTTAACCCCGACGTGACAGTTAAATTAACACAAGATTTTGAATATGAATTTGTTTCGCAAATGCCATTCAAATTCAATCTACCTCCTTCTCTTTTTAATCGTAGTAGCTGTGCAAGTTCCTCAGTTATCAAGTTTAGTTGAGAACCGGAATCTAAAAGAGCTCTGGCTAATATAAAATTGCCAGAACTATTTCTAACTTTTACCACAGCTGTCGCTAGAATAATTCTATCATCAGAAGATGAGTAATTTACTGACGCGTTAGAAGTTGACTGCTGTTCAAAGTTGCTATTAGACGCATTGCTATTATCAGATGTTGTGTATCTGTGTAGAAGTGCATTGTGTGAACCACTGCAAATTCTACACTTAGGTGCTGAACATGTCCTTTTTTCAAACAATTGATGCAAGCTGGCACAGATTTTATAAAATCAAATCTTTGAAGTACAGGTTCAGCTGCAAATGAAGGGCAATTAACAACTATATGCTGATCTGATTGGCAAGATAAGCATTTGTCAGTAGATTGTCTTGATTTCGTACAATTTATTGATGTTTTATTATTTTTCTTTGTAGAATTGTCAGTTTTGTTCTTATTAAACCTCGGCCTTGAACTTGAAGATTCATCAGCAGCAATATGCTGATACCGTTTGTTCAAGGCGACTTCACAGTCTGACCATAGTGGCAGCTTTTCGAAATCTAGCTGTTCTTCCCACTTAGATTTGGTCACTGGATCTACTTTTGACATCACTAAAAGGATTAAAATAGCATTTGTAATCTTTTTATCATCTCCTATAAATAAAAGAGAATCATAAATTGCAGAAACAGTATCAATCATACTTCGCAAAGCAGAAGCCGAAGGTTTAGTGATCTCTGGAAGATCAAAAAGTTTAGAGATATTATCAAAAAATATCAAACATTCATTGTCGTAAACCTTCTTTAAACTAGTTAAAGCTTTGGGATAATTTTCTTCAGAAATCTGAAAAGCTTTTACTGTTCCTAAAGCTTCTTCGGACAAGCATGATATTAAATGGTTAAATTTTTCTATGTCTGTCAACATCGGATCATTGTGGACCAAGTTCTCAAATAGGCTCATAAAGTTTTTATAATCGGAATATTTTCCGCTGAATTTAGGGAGTTTCATATTTGGTAATCTCGACTGGTGTGACTGTACACTAAACGATGTTTCAGGCACACTCGATTTTCTAGTTTTATCCAAGATACTTAAAAACAATGATTTTGTTGTCACACAAATATCCTCAAGCTCAGCTCTGTCATCATTATTGGGATCTAAATTATCAACCTCAGACTGAAGCTTCATTGCTTGGTCTATATAACTTGTCAATATGTCCAATCTACATTCTAGCTCAATAGGATTAAAAGAAATAGTATTTTCCCTAATAGATTGACGGATTCTCTCTATATTTTGTACAACCTTTGCTTTCTTTTCTAATGCTTTTGTCAAAGCTTCCGATTTGGAAGGTGAATCTTGGCGTTTTTTACCAACCATTATAAAAATAAATATTTAATTTAATTCCTCAAAGCAGAAAAACTATAAAAAATTATCAAAATAATTTATTGACAAATCAAAATTTTCCAAAAAGAATTTAAATTCTTGCTTTGGATCTCAGAATTGTATAAAAAAATATTTATTTTCGAATTTAAATGAAATCTCTCGCCGGTTACACAATATTCGGACTATTTCTTCCCGAATTATTCTTTTATTCGCAATTTTGTACCGATCATTTTCTTCCAAATCAAAATTAATTTATTTAATTTTCCGTAATACCACTTTTTTCAGCCTATGGTAAAAATAAATAATACATTTATTTTCTTTTACCAAGAAAAATCGTTATTAAGTTAAGTTAAATTTCACAAAATATTGTTTTTATTAATAACTAGTTGCTTGAACACACTAATCAATATTAATATTATAGTAATATTCAATAGAAATTTTCGAAGCTAGTGGGAACAAACAAACAAGTTGATATTTTCAATTTGTATGAAATTTAACTTTTCGATGCTAGTGTAAACGCACTACACTGTTACAGCTGATGTAAACAATTCAATGTGAGTGGTATAGGAACGCGTGGAATTGAAATATGATCTTAACAAATTGATCAACAAATGAAAGAATAAAAGAAAACAAGAAGTAAATAAATAAAAAGTTAATAATTTTGTAATTAAAAAATTTAACACCCGCGAATATTTTAGTGTATTTTTAAAAAAATAAAAAATTATTTTTCGAAAGAAAATAATACCTACGGCATACAAGACTAAATTGTTAAATATGTATTAATTTATCTCTCACTGATATGCACTGTTATACTCCATGATGTCTTCGTTAACCCAACCATATCTACCCTGTCGAAGAATATCCCTGCCTCATTCTTAAAGTTATTAATTTTAACTAAAGACCTAACAGGACTAATAATTGCTAACAATGTTAGTACTGTATACAAAATATTCTTATTTTTATTTTATTATTTTTATACATATTTTTT
>NC_060953.1:21913703-22033279 GCF_022045245.1 Lucilia cuprina | reverse complement strand
ATCGGACTCTTTCACAAGATCTAAGGCAAAAAGGATCAGGTCTCCAGAGGAGTTGACAACTGATAATAAACCTAAGAAGAAAAATAGCTCCCCGTCTTCTAATACACATTCGAAGCCAAGTTATACTTAACACAAATAAACCTAAATTGAGAATCCCAATTGACAACGCCAAGCCAGATATTCAAAAGAAGCCCCGAAAAACGAGAAAGGAGAAGCTAGATGGAGGAAAAGGAAAAGAGCCGCCATCTTACGCCAAAGTTGCCAGAAGAAGGCACCGGGACGAAGGCTATGCAGCAATCCGACAGGCAAGATTCCAGTAGACCAACATAGGATAATAGAATTCTGGTCAACAATAAGATAGTGGACCATGCAATCGCTTCAAAGGGCAAACAACCAATAGAGAGCGAGAGCTGCGAGTTCAGCATGGGCGTGATTTTGATGAGGTTGGCAATGTGTTAGCACCCTAAAATACTTGGTGGAAAGTATCCCTCCTCCCTGAGACGGCGCTAGGCTGGGACTGGCAAAGAAGAGCGAGCTTCCGGTGCTCTTAAAGTCCACATAAAAGGATGGGGCAGTAAACTGGCTAATGAACGCATACTGGAAATTCTTGGTGGTCAAAATGCTGAGCTGGCCGTGGAAAAATGGGATGTCTTTTACAGGAAAGAAGTACCTGAGGGAACTTTATTTGTAATAGGTATCGACCAGAAATCGATGGCTAGTCTCGCCAAAAATAAAGGAAGGGCTTACTTCGCCTCTAAAGCTGTCATATTCAAAATTTGAAAGGTGCCGATTGGAAGGGCTGTTACAAAAAGCCTCGAAAAGGACACTAAAAAACATAAGACCACGACATCAGTATCCACTACTGATGAAGTTGAGGAGTCAAATCCTAAAATCGAGGAATTTGCCATTAGGAAGTGAAGTGTAGTTGCCCTTTCCTAAATTGGGAAGGCGCCGATTGATATGGCTGTCAAAACCCGCCCCGACAAGGACACTAAAACACCTAAGACAGTACCGAAAGCATCATTAGCAAGTACTGGCAATGTTGAGGAGGAAATCACCCACCCGCAGAACAGAACAGCAGTGCTCTCCAGAATTGGGAATGTGTCCATTAAAAATATTGCTATTCCTATGCCTGATAAGGACACCGCAGAGCCATCAACAGTACCCACTGCATTAAAAGTCACTTCATGCTACCCGGAGGAGTCAAATACAAAGAGCGAGGAGAGGATTACAAACTCGCTGGAAAACAGTTCAATGGATGACCATGATTGAGGTTATCCAAATAAACCTCCTTTTCTGATCATAAGATTCAAAATACCAAAGCCGATAAAGTTTCGGAATAAGTCTAAAACTAATTGAACAATGTTCGGGACCTTACTAAAGAACCGTTTAGGTCAGGACACTTTTAAATGTCGAAATAAAGAGGATATAGAAGTAAAAGTGGAAACGTTCACAAGTGCTCTGGTTAAATCGTTCTGCGAGAGCAGAGATCTGCCCAGGAAAAAATCCTGGGTAACTGGGGAGATCCGGAACATTGGGAAGACTCTTCGCAAACTGTCTTTTCACAAGAAAGGCAAAAATTTCAACATATACCGAACCTTGCTTCCTGGGCAAGATGATACCGGTGACAGCCAAAGTTAAGTACTTAAGTGTAATACTTGACCGGAAATTAAAATGGCGACACCACACATCGGTACTGGGCGACATGTAGGAGAACTATATGAACCATGAAATGGGGTCTTAGTCCTGCTATGACAAATTGGCTTTATAAAAGTGTAATTAGACCAATTCTAGCTTATGCTTCATTAATCTGGTGGACTGCTTTGGACAAAAAGTGTAATATCAAACTACTACAGGGAGTTCAGCGTACATGTTGATTGGGTATAAGTGGTGCCATGTGTACAACTTCAACCAAGGCTTTGGAAACGTTGCTAGATACAGCCGAACGGCTCTTTACTTTAGGCGAATCAATGTATACTGGATACATTGGAAGGTTATACACATTCATCGGATGTGCCTGATCGCATACCAGACACAGAATATGTCGGAAACTTTGAAACGCTAATCCCAGATAGAATGTCTTGGTCAAGCGGAACATTGAAGCAAATACCAGTAGCAAATACCGATTCTTCACGGATGGCTCTAAATTAGGGGACAAAGTGGGCCTGGGGTTCTACATTGAAGACCCAGAAACAGATGACCCTGATGAGAGCAAGACGAGAAATCTCCTCAAAATGAGCAAGTCTGAGGTTAGTATGATTGTACGTATTCTGAAAGGACACATAGGATTACGTGCACATCTATACAAAATTGGACGTGCGGATTTAGACGAATGTAGAGCATGTAGAGAGGACAGTGAAACTCTGGAGTACTTTCTTTGCCATTGCCAGGCATTCGTCGATGTTAGATCCAAGTATCTTGGAAGTGATGTTATCCGGAAATAACATTCTTAACAAACACTGATTGGAAGATTCTTAGGAATTATGTCCAAGAAACTGAGTTTCTAAACAAGGAAAAATAATACATTCAGTAAAGATTTTTTTTGTTTATGAATTGGAGCCCACAACAAGCCTGATAGTGGTCTAGTTGTATTTCTTCGGATATGATGTAGTATACATCCTCCTATCAACGTAACCTAAATAACGATTTGAGGTTTTAATTGGAAAATAAAATTCAATTGCATTTACTTAACTTTTTACCTTTTAATAAAAAATAACTTAAAATTATTAATAAATATTTGATTTTTAATAATAATTTAAATTTTTTATAAACCGAAGCATTTACATTTTTTTGTAATGAATGTTATCTTCATGATAATAAAAAATTAATTTAATAAAAAATTTATCTTTTAAAAATATAAACTATATATTACATGTGTTTTTAATTAAAAAAGAAGAAAATCAATCTAAGTTGATTTGAAAAAATTATTAAAATAAAAATATCGTAATCGACTAAAAAATCGATTATTGGGTTCGATTAATCGACTAAAAATCCAACTTGAAAATAGTTGATCGGCGTAATCGTTAATCGATTATCAGCTTTTCATACCATTCACTAGACAGAAATATAATTTTTTTTATTAAATGATAATCTATTAGAGGTATTTTATAGTACTTTTCTTCAAATATTACTATATATTTTCTTCTATTTTCTATTACTTTAGTATTTTCTATAATGTGGAAGCTAAATGAATGAAGCTAAAAATACAAACTTCTTACTGAATGCGAATCAGGGATGGAAAAAGATATTTTGTTTCAGCATCAAAAAATATTTCAAAGAGTACTTTTTTGGATCTCAAAGTACTTAGGTTAGGTTGATAGGAGGATGTGTACTACATCAAATCCGAAAAATGCACCTAGGCCACAATCGGGCCTGTTGTGCGCTCTTTATCATGAAAAAAATAACTGAATGAATTATTCCAATCAGTGTTAGCAGGAATTTTATTTCCGGAATAACATCACTTCCAAGATACTTGGATCTATCTTCGACGAATGCCAAGCAGTGGCAATGAAAGTGCTCCAGAGTTTCACTGTCCCCTCCACATGCTCTACATACGTCTGAATCCGCACGTCCAATTTTGCATAAATGTGCTCGTAATCCTGTGTGTCCACTCAGAATACGTACTAACTTCAGGCTTGTTCATTTTGAGGAGATTTTTTGTCTTGCTCTCATCAGGTACACCCCATAGGATTTTCGTGGTTCTATCCACTGTTTCATTATTCCAAGAGGTCTTACGGGATTCTCTCACCCATATTATAGATCAGCTTTTGTTGCGTCGAATGGTTTTGCGTTTGTCAGTTTAACTGCCTTGAGCTCCCTTCCCTATTAAAGCTATTACATTCGCTCTTTCGGTACAGACTACTCCCGAGTGGGCTTGTACCCATATTATGTGAACCTTGCCTCTGGGAAAGTATTCAGTTAAAGCATTCTTACAATCCAAAGTACATTTTTTTTGCTAAAAGTTTGTAATTTCTGAAATATGTTTATACATTTTAAAGTTGGAATGGGCGTTATATGTTGATATGGTGTCCGTCCCTCAATAAAACTCGGGAGTATCACGGTAATTTTCACATCAAATATTATCAAAAAAAGTACCATCGTACCAATTTTGCCATCCCTGATGCGAATATAATATTCACGTAATATTGTACGTTTATTTTTATACGTACAATAAAAAAAACATTAAAAAAATTTTAATCAATTTTAATTTTCTATAAAAGTAAACAAAATTTTGTATTATATTTATGTTAGGGTAGCGAATCACCCAGGGTATCCTAGTTTATTAATAAAGAAATAAAGTCAAAATAAAAAAATAACTTTAACTATGTAAAATACATTTAGAAATCTTCTAATAATTATTAATGTTTTATTAATCAATGAAAATTGTATATTACGTATGAAATTTTCAATTATACACCAAAGTGCATTCGTAATTCTGGGTGAAGGAAGGTAGTCGTGCGTCATTGCCATTATATCTTAAGGATAATCAGGCTGTCCCTTATGATCTGCCTTCGAGAGTTTTACGTTTCGCTACCGCATTGGTTGAGTGTGTGGCGTCGGATAATGGCATTCGGATTTATAACCTAAATTTTACTTTGATACGTGTTGGAGAACCATTAGATTTTGGTGGAGACCACAAAACTCTGGCTTCCTATACAAAGCTATAGGTCGTTTCGGTATTTCTTGGACAAGGCTTCTTGACGCCAATTCAATTTTTAGATTCCAAAAAAAAAAAACAAAAGTGAAAAATATATGAACAACAAATGAAAACTCAAAATTAAATTTTTATCCATTTAAATACTTAAATATGAACAAAAGCAACTGTATATTTTTAATTATTTTTAATTTAATAATTGATATTTATAACAACATTTGTGTTATTTTCCTACTTATTTATTTTGTTTACATTTTCAATCATAAGTTTAAAAACAATTTTTTTTCTGGGAAAAAAATATCCAGTAAAATCAATTCTCTAAATACTTCAATACACCAATATTATCTGAACTCACAGACATTCCAAATATTTTGATTCACAACATACCCATTAAAAACATAAATTTGAAGCTAAATTTATTTATTTCATAAGAGAAAGATTTATTTAATTACAATTAGGTTCTTATCGTTTAATGTAATTCTAAAATTCTATTCTAACATATTTCACCAACATTTTGATGATATATGAATGTACATACTTTCTTATCGTTCTAATCGTTTAATGTAAATCTTATATTCTATTCTAACATATTTCACCAACATTTTGTTGATATATGTATGTACATATTTTATTAAATATGACTTCGGTATGGTGGGTATAACAAATTCGGGAAATCGAATACGTATAATAGTTTTAAAACTTATTAATAATAGATTTTTAATAATTGTATTTACACAAGTTTACATTTTCTAATAACATAAATTTATAATAGTTATATACAAAATAACAAACATAGTTAAAATAAAAATTATAATCATATTATTTTTTTAGTTTCTTAAATAATACATATTTAGCACACCATCAGATAATTTTAAATACATATGTTTATGCTAGTTATATTTATATGTATGTATATTATTTATTTCAGTTTTTCAGTCATTAAATAAAGTTAGTGATGGTTACACGATACGTAACATCGTTATATTCAAAACCAAAGTATAACAAGTAGTCCGACTCTCACATATAGGAAATCACTCTCTCACACTTACGAGTTCCGTGTGAATTCAATTCTCTTGTGAGAAGTTTAAACATGTCAAAACACTCACTTTTTGACCAATTTTAAGGATCGTACTCAAAATTTCAACTATCCATAAAAAATCTGTATTTTTTTAAAATAGATTCATCGCAATTTTCACACAAAACATTGTTAAATTTTCTTAAACGGAAAAAAATATTTTTTCTATTTATTGACATTTTATTTTTGTTGTGCATGATGCAATTATTCGTAATTCATTCTTTCATTCAACCCCCAATTACGTACTGAATGACATACAAAATTTCAGCTGCGAATTACACAAGCTGTACGTAGTTACGAATGAATTTTTCATTGGTTGGACAAATAAAAAAATAAAATCACAAGTAAATAAAAACTATATAACATAATTTGTTAAAACAATGTAACAAATGTATTTTTGTATCATACACACACACACTTATATTCCAAAAAAAATAACAATAATGAAAGAAAAAACATTATTTTAAATTACGAACGAGTTGGAGACAACAAAATAATAAAATCACAAAAGATTCCAAAATATAGAAAATATATAACTTAATTTCTTAAAATAATGTAACAAACGTAATTTTGTAGCATATACGGACACATAGACAAACATAGCTACAGGACACATAGACAAACATAGCTACAGGACAAATAGACAAACATAGCTAAATCGACTTAGAAAGTGTTTCTGATTGGTATACTTTAAAGTGGGTGTATGACCAATAACAAACGCATGATACCACCCTCCCCTCTATAATGGTGTAGGGTATAAAGATTAATCTACAGCAGCCAAGCGCAGAAAGAGAAACTGTTTTTGTAGTGGTAAGAAAATACTAAAAAACACTTAGAAAAATATTTCCTAGTTACGCTTGCTATGATCAAATTTTATAAGAAGTAAAATTCTAAATTTTACAGATAAAGCATATTCAAAGAAAAGAAAAATGTTTACTTCTATACAAAGATTAAAGCTTTTAATATAAAATGTTTAAAAAAAGTATTAAAAATATTGTTTTTATGTATTTTTAATATTATGCATTCCTGAAAAGTTTTTGGAGTGTACGAGTTTTTTGCAATTTATTTTCTTGTTTGATATTGTTGTTGTTTTTACAAATTTTTGCAATTTTTACGCTCTTGCTATTAGTTTTATTTATGATCGGGTTGTGTACTTGTGAGTTGCCGAAAATCTTCGTAATTAGAACAATATGAACCAAAACGCTGATCTATAGTCATAATTAATTGCATACAGTTGCGTTCAAAATAATAGGAGTGAAAATTTGAAAAATTTTGAATATAAATTTTTTAGTAAAATATTTAGATTTTTAATTAAATATTTTTATAATTTATTTATTTAACTTGTTTTTTAATTTTTATAACCGTTATTTTAAATGTTGAAGAAATTTATATAAAAATTATAGTATGTATGTATATTATAGATATTTCCATACCACAAATATATAACAAAAACGACTACATAATTATTGAAAATATACTATACAGACAACAAATCCTCTTTTTGTATACCCACCATCGAAAAAAGCTCTTATTATTTCTGAAAAATTAATGTAATAATTTGTTTTAAGAAATTAATGGTGGTTTCAAATATTGCTTAGTTTATTCTAAAATTGATCTAATACCCCATTTATACATACACAAAATCTAGTACTTAAGAGATTTCGAGTCAAATCTATTTGATTTTATTAGATTTCCCATACAAAACAAAATCTACTTCGTAACGAGATTTCGTTTTTAGTAATTCAACTATGCACAGTGGTATAGGACAAAAAAAAAGAGGGAAATAATTCGGTAACTTCTAAACGGTTAATCTGATTTTAATGAAATTTGGTATGTACAAAGAAGAGGTGTTGCCATGTTTAGGTTTTAAATTTGGACCTTATAGGCCAACCAGGGGCCCGGCGGGGGTCCTCAAATTAGGACACCTTGGCTATGTTAAATTTTTAAAACGATCCTTTTTGCTTCATTTGAGTTCCGATTTAAAAAAAAATTGTATATAGAATCTCCTCATCGAGCACTATAAAAAATATCGTCGTAGCAGTTAATTATCTCTTATAGTCTAGGAAATATTAGCATTTGAAAATTAAAATTTTTAAATTTTTACCGTCCTTACTTTAGATTTTTGATAATAACGGGTCCAAATATTCCCGATTTTGAAAAATAGACAAAATTACCTTTCCATTGATATATAACATGTCTACATAATGTTTTTTAAGTGACAAATTAATTAGGGAAAACTCAACATCTTTTAGAAAATTTACCTAGCACTATTATTTTCATCCATAAGGTTAACTCTTAAATTTGTTACACATGTATATAATTTTTGAAAATTAAAAAATTCGAGGAATACTTTTTTTTAAAAAAAAGATAAAAAATGTTTGTTATACAGTTTTTGCAAAGATACAAATTTTTCAAATTGCAATAAAAATTTTATTTTTGAATATTTTTTAATGAAATTTTACAGTTAGGTAGATTTTTTTACTCAAAATCCAAAATTAAATAAAAATTTCGAATTTTCTTATTAGAAATCCCGGAATTCCCAAAAAAAGTTTTAAAAAATCCCAAAAATTAGATTTTTTTGTTTTTTGTATATTATATCCATACCAGGGACGTTATCGAAACCCGTTACAAAATGATTAAGAACATATTGGGTCATATAAAACAGGTCACTATAATTTGATATCGACTATGCGATTTGAGAATTTTTGCTCAAAATTGAATTATCCATAAAAATAGGGTTGTTTTGGATGGACCTGGTCCCCTCGGTAGGTTTTGTTTCATTTATCGTATTTTATGTAAAGTCAGCTTTCCAAAAAGTATAAATTCTATATACATCTTCTTAGAAACTTTTT
This sequence comes from Lucilia cuprina, assembly GCF_022045245.1. NCBI lineage: Eukaryota > Metazoa > Arthropoda > Insecta > Diptera > Calliphoridae > Lucilia > Lucilia cuprina. The sequence goes on along the minus strand of NC_060953.1, from coordinate 22,024,698 downwards.
AGATAACTTAAAAAGAAAAAGATTCTTTTTTCCCGAAAAAATGGCAAAAAATCGCCTTTTTTAATTTTTTAAATTAATATGCCTATAACTTTAGACTCAGTCAAGATTTTTACATTATTCTTTCACTGCTTGATATATAAACTTGTTGTTAAGCGAATAAAAGAAAAAATGGCGAAAACCGGGAATATTTGGACCCGCTATTATCAAAAATCTTAAGTAAGGACGGTAAAAATTTTAATTTTCAAATGCGAATATCTCCTAAACTATAAGAGATAATTTACTGCTACGTGCTCGATGAGGAGATTCTATATACGAAATTTTTAAATCGGAACTCAAATGAAGAAACAGGATCGTTTTGAAAATTTAACATAGCCGAGGTGTCCTAATTTGAGGACCCCCCGCCGGGCCCCTGGTTGGCCTATAAGGTCCAAATTTAAAACCAAAACTCGACAACACCTCCTCTTTGTGCATACCAAATTTAGAAGTTACCGAATTATTTCCCTCTTTTTTTGTCCTATACCACTGTGCTATGTTTTTTCCTAAATAATACTAAAAAATACGATGCTGCACAAGAAAAAAGAGAAAAATAAAAGAAACGAATAAATTAAAATGTCAACAAAAATTTTTATAAATTGAAAAACATGAATGAAAAGTTTATTTAAAATAAAAGGTAATGTTATATTTAAATATGATTTTTTTATTAAAAATAAAATTTAATAAATATCGTATTTCTTATTCTAATTTTTCAATTAAACACAATTTCAAGAAATATTATTATTTTTGTGAAATGCAATATATCATAATACCTTTATTTTTGGTTTTTAAACAATTATATAAGAGGAATTCTCTGTAAGAGGACGCAGAGAAAAAAATGGTTGTGGTTAAAATTATGATTGTAGTCTAAACATATTATCGTTATTGTAATAATTTAAAAACATCATATTATGATTAAATACCGTAAAAATATTTCATTATGATATTTTTGTATTTATCATAATATTGTTATACATGATCATATTATGATCCAAGGTGATCAAAATTACGTTTTATATATGTATCGAAATTAAAATGAATTTTATCGAACTAGTAAAATTACAGTTTCTAAAAAATAAAAAATATACATATATAATATAAAGATAATATACTTACAATACTTATCACAATTCGCAAATATTAATTTGCCGATTTATATGAAATTTTACCATTTTCTAAAGCGAACCTTTGACCATGTCCAAATGTAAATTGATTTTGTCCATTTGAATACCAATCAAACTGCAACAATAGTTTATTTCCTACCGTTCTTTTAATAGTTTATTTCCTACCGTTCTTTTAAGAGACTGACAGCTTGACTGACTGACAGACATGTCTAGATCGTTTGAGAATAAGATTTCAATGTTACAAATGAGATCAAAAATGTATAGTCGAAACTAGGTAATTCAAATTAAATGTTTCGCTTTTCTTAACTTTTAATTCACTTTCTGGTTAAAAATTTCGTATGATTCGCCCATGCGGTTTCCACATTAAGACAAAAATTACGCATCAAATATATTTTGCATGTGACATAAATGAACTTTGAATTCTAAATATATTATGTGCGTTGTTACCCTAAAATCAATGTTTATTAATAAACACTTTACGATTTTGAAGATTCTAACTAAAAGTATAATATAGGTTTTCATTTAAACTTTCAAAACCCTCGTAAACTGTGTTTTCCAAGTTTGAGCGACTATTTAGACTGGCAAACTTGCGCAAACACATTGTGCATTTAATAAATCCGTTCGCTATTGTTCACATTATAAACTTGCCCACTTGCACAAATGGGAAACTTAAGCATTTAAATGAAAACCCTTAATATAATTTTTCAGGTATACATTTTTTATATTTCCAAACGTTAATTTTAATTTTTTAATAACTTATGAATTTAGATTTTATATAATCTATAAAAAATTTTAATAATATAATAGTTTCCCAGATGTACGAAATTTTGTATTTAATTCATATGGAAGATGGCCATTGAAATTCTCTAAATGTTTAAATAAATATCTTTCATGTAAAATTTTATAGCTTTTTTCACAGACAAAATGTTTAAATAAATGTTAAATCTCTTCGCGCAAAATTGGAAGATTTTAGGTCCATTAGTTTCCCCGACAAACGACAACGCCAATTTATTTACGTGGATGTTAAAGTTGCTCCTGCAAATTTGAGGATTTTAGCTCTAATAGTTTTTCAAATATACGAATTTTTCTATTTAATTCATTTTATCCAAACATATTCTTATGTATGTTAAAGTTGTCCATACAAAATTTGAGGATTCCAACACTTGCAGTTTCTAAGATATGCGAATTTTAACACTTATTTTGAATGTGGGAACTTTTAAGTGAAAATAGCCTATAGTTCCTTCCAGACATATAGGAAGACACTGTGAAAATTTTAGAAAAATCGGTCCAACCGTTTAGCTGTCTATAAAGTCCAAACATACATTTTTTTATATTATAAAACTAGTCCCAGATTTCAATTCGTCAAAAATAAGCAAAAATTAAAGCTATTTTGAACAATGTTTTCCTCATTAAACTTAGTAATTTTTTCGCTTTATGCTTTTTTGCACTGAGAGGTATGTTTGAAAAATGTTTGAGAGTTTTCAGAGTAGCATACTACTGAAAAGCAATAAAACTAGTTGTCCAATTCATAATTAGTGTTGTACAGTTGTATCGTAGTATGTCGTATTTTTTGTTATTTATTTGTTATTGTTTCAAAAATTTTATATGAAACATTTTTAGACATACAATCCTACAACGATATGACATAGATTGTGAATTGGACAATTGTATTTTGTATAAATATTCAAATTTAAAATATACCCAGCAAAATGGCGGTTCTTACACAACTACTTACTTGTTAATGATCAGTACATACCGTCTACAATACTTTTAAGTACTCTAATACTCACAAGACTTTCGATTAACATTTTTTTTATAGAAATCATTTCAACTTTACAAGAAAAAGAACAAGTTAGAGTGCTATATTCGAATCCTCCACCAGCAAGCTTCATTTAATTAAAACCCATTTATATATCTAATTTTTAGATAACTATCATTTAGGCATGTGTAGAACTAGTTTTATAAAGACTTATTATTATTAATTATTATTAATAATAAAACTAAATTCATTTAAGTCATTTTTGAAACGATGTCTATTGCTATAAATTGGAACTATAATCAATACTAGGCATGTTCGAAAACATTTTAGCAGAATGATCTATCTATACACAGTATGAACGCACGTCGATTTTTTCTAAATATTACCATTCTATTGTGTATGTACGTACTAAGTTATTCATTTAAAAAAAATATATATGTGTCGAATTTTATCAAGATTGCTTTATTTAAAGTAATTTTCGGAAATGTACACAAAACATATGCAAATCTAATTTAATCTTGATAACTTTAAAATTGAATGAAATGTATGCGTTTAGGTGATTTTCGGAAATAAATCCTATATGGGAGCTATTGTTAAATAATAGACCGATCTGGAAAAAAATTAGTATGATTTATATATAGACAAAGAATTATATCAAAATAGCTTTATTAATTAATAAAGTATTTGCGTTTAAGTGATTTTTGGAAGAGGGCCTTATATGAGAGCTATGACCAATAATGGACCGATCCGAAAAAAATTGGTAAAATGGTTTATGTGTACACAAAACATATACAAGTCGAATTATGTGTCTTTTAATTTAAGCTTCTGTTTTTTCTTCTTCGTTAAGGAAGCTGATTTTTATTTATTTATTTAAGTGCTTGTGTTGTGCCAAAATAAATTAATTTATTTTTATTCTAAAAAATTATATTTGTGTTTTCACAGCAAAAAAATACGGTTTTATAGATAATGATGTGAAATACACAAAAACTATATCTTTCCAATGTTTATTTTTCTTCAACTAGCTTTTTGTACAAGGCGTTGCCCGGGATTTTCTATAGATCAACTAGATTTTGTACCCGTCGTCGCTGAATTTAATATGCTTTTTAGCACTGAAATTAATATGTCGAAATTTAAATCTACATTCAAACTATGCAATTCAGAATAACTTCCACAAAATTTACCAAAACCACGCATTTTCGCCTTTTTCAAAATTTGTGGGCTAAAAATTGAGCAAGCTAAAACCATAATATATTTTCTTAAGGAGCCTTTAAACGTTCACACTTTTCGTACATAAAGTCTAATGTAAAAAGTAAGATGAAATTCCATCCTTATTTCAAAAAAGATAATAAAAGTCGTATGATTTATACTTTTTGTGTTTACACGACTGGTATAAAACAATAACAAAGTAAAATGGAAACAGGGTTTTCACTTTTTTGAGTTTACATTAAAATATATCCCTGATCTAGTACGACGAAGAGATTTATAGGTAAGTATATAAATTAGATTGTTAAAAGCCAAGATATTGAGCTTTTTATAAAGGTATAATTTTTTTTTGTAAGTATTATAGTTCCTGAGATATTAATAATTTAATTATGATTTTGCTATTAAAAAAACGTATGTATACGTTTTTTTTCCTAAATAGACGGCCGTAGCGAAGCCGGTGTTGGACATACCATAGAGGAGAAAATCTTTGCGCCCGCCGTAGGCCGGCTATTCAGGATATCTTTATTAAGCGAAGCCGGTGTTGGACATACCATAGAGGAGAAAATCTTTGCGCGGCCCCCGTACGCCGCACAGTGGTATAGGAAAAAAAAAGAGGGAAATAATTCGGTAACTTCTAAACGGTTAATCCGATTTTAATGAAATTTGGTATGCACAAAGAGGAGGTGTTGTCGAGTTTAGGTTTTGAATTTGGACCATAAACCAAAACCTTTTAATCATTTTTTTAGGGATCTTCCCATAAATGACCCTACCCACGCTCATTTTAGTCAGTAATAAAATATACGAATATAGCAATAAAATTTTATAAAATTAAGTTCCTCGCAAGCCAAAATGTCTTTACCAACATTTATGTGGATAGGTCCATAATTGACACTACTTCCCCTATTGAGTTCACTTCAGGAAATGGCTTTAAAGCTCATTAATGTCTTTATAACACGAGTGAAGCGATGGAATGTAACACACGTAACTTTCTTACGAGCCAAAACCTCTCTACCAATTTTTTTTTTCTTATTTTTTTGGATTGGCCCATTAATGACCATTCCCCCATATAAGGTCCCCCTCTGCAAATGATTATAATCCTCATTACTGGCTTAAAAATATGAATGTACTGACGAAATTTGACACACATTAGTTAAATGCTAGCCAACAAATGAGTTATGAAATACTGTTATGAAATTCGATCCGAATTAACTAATTTCTAGGATTGCCTTCAGAAGGTACATGCCGAATATATGGATCTAATATATCATATACAAATTAGGTAAAAAATGTTGCTTTTCAAGCGTTTTAGTCTAAGAGAAGAGATTGCATTATTAATTTACATTTTCTATTACGTCATCAATCTTAAAGTCATACGGGCAACATTTAATACGTAACAGATTTTCTACATTTCTATCTGTTTTTACTTTTAATTAATTTTAGAGCAGACAATGAAGATTCGCATATATATGTGGAACCGAACATTGCATACAATTTTAAGATTCCATTTTTGTTACAGGATATGCATCTTCATTTATACTTTTCCAAAACTCTTTACCATTTGAAAGTGGTAAACTCAAATCATTCCTTATAACTTCTAATTCTTTTTTAATATCTGACCTTAGTTTTTCAGTACTATTAGTATTACATTTACATTATTATGCATTTCAATAATATATATATATATATTTTTTTTTTGAAATCACTAAATCGGCTCATGCGGTTTGTTAACATTGATTGTAGTACTGTTGCAAATTCATTAAATTTATCATGCTCAATTTCATTAAATTTCATTTCATTAAATAATTCAAATCTTCTCTTGAGACCATTTATTTTTCTTTCATTTATATTTTTTAACAAAATTTTATTTTTTTTTAATTTATAAAAAATTTATAAAAATAAATTTAGTTAATGATAAAATTAATTCAAAAATTTTTTCTTGAAGTTGCAAGTTTAATATACATATTAACAAATTCTGTTATATACTTATGTTACAAAAGCTAAGTCTAACAGAAAATGTTTATTTTTTAAATACCCCAATAACACCGCGGTTTCTAAGCTTCCTTCTTTTTCGAAAAACGGTGCAAATTCTTCTCTAAGGCTAAAAAGTCTCTGAAGACATCGTCATTTACTAAGTTACCTAACTTCTGTATACAGTATTAGATCCCCATATTCGGCATTTATTTCGTTAAGAAAATCTTTAAATTTTCTGTGACTTAAAGCGTTATGAAGGAAAAATATCGGACTTTCATCTGGGGGGCTTGGATCCCTCATATGAATAAAATAGAAAAATTCGTATATCTGAGAAACTATAAAGGTGTTATTAGACGACATGTATTTTATATATGTATGTACTGCTGTGTTGTCAACTATTTTATACTAAAACGCGCCGTCCATTTACTCAAAACTCAAAAAAGTATAGTATTTAGCTAAATTTGTTTATTAAAGAAATACTCCTTAATTGGAATTTTGATTCTGGAACGAAATTTAAAAAATTAAAGTTAGTACAAATATGTTCGATTTTCTTATTCAATGAGTAATTGCTATCATCGATCAAGGTCTCAATAACAAGTTTTAAATAGTTTTCACGAAATGCAATTTTTATTTTATGTTCAATTTCACCTAACTAAAATTAAGTTAATTTACAACTTTTCCCTTTTTGACGTGAAAAACTTCCCTTGTTTTGAATTTTTTATAGAATTTTCTAATCAATAAAAACTGTTACGAACAAAATCAAATGTTGGAAAATCAATTGGTGGAATTTCACGAAATCAATTTTCCCTTAGAAGGGAATGAAATTTTAAGAAGAAACGAATTTCAATTCTTTTGGCGAAAGAGGTGAATATTTTTTTTTATTTTATTTGTAAAGTTTTAAAATAACTCATCACACTAAAAGATCTTTGAATTACTTATAATTTGGAGAGTTTAGAAAAAGGAACTTTAATAAATTTGTACAGCAGAGTACTGTCTAAAATTATTTTGTTTTATCTTTATTGTTAAACTAGAATAATTTTATGTTATTAAAAGGATTTTTCATTTCTTGAAAAAAGCACTTATTTAGCGCCTTTTTCCAAAAAAGGAAAAAATGCGACTTTTGGATTGTTATATGTACGACAAAAGCGCTAAATTGCCAACGCTGAAGTACTGTTACATTTTTTATCAACATGTAATTTCGAATGTATGTTAAAATTGTTATTTTACATAAGTACGATTCATAATTTTTGCTACCACACCTGCCTGTATTTTTCCATATGACATAACCTATAAATGTAATCAAAGCTATCTTTTAATGTGTAAAAATTGTTAAAATTATAAATTTGTTTATTAAAAATTTTCTTAAATTGTTTTTTTTTTCAAAAATTGTATTTAAAAAAAACAGCTGTTTTGTTTATGTTTGTCACACGAAAATAGAACACGCCCTAAAATTACATATGTATTTCCACATGTATCAAGACGAATTCATATAAGGTGGTGTTAGTCAATCAGCTGATAATTTTTTTCTTAATTCGCCTGGTTTTCCTAGCTGTCAAAGTTTGTTATTGAGAATCAGATATAACAGATATAACATCAGATATAACATTTTCATTTAAATGATTTAGGTCCGTATTCAGAATGAAGAATGAAAGACACTAACAAAAACAGAGTAGTTTTCATACAAAATTTTAAAAATTGTCTTCTTTTTGAATTCGGCCATTAAAAGAAATGAAACATTTAGCATAAATCCTCTGCTTTTTAATAATGGCAATAAAATTCTTAAATTCACAGTATTAATCGATATTAATCGATAATTAAGAACAAAAAAATTTAACACAATTATTTTAATTACCTGTTAAAGAAATCTTCTGCAGTTTTAAATCGAGTGTATGACCTAAGAATATATGACCTAAGTCTATACTTGAACTCTTGGCGATCGGAGTTTCATTTGAAATTTCAATTGGAATATCCTTAAAAGGGAAAAACTACTTTATCTTGAAAAGGAGCTGAAGAGTGTTCAAATAAAATGGAGCACAAATCATTTTTTTCGTACGATCGCCATGGTTAGAAAATAATAATTACGAACAGATATAAACCTGTCTTATATATTAATTTCAGGTACTTAAATTAAATTATTTTTTAAAGGGTTATGATATTCTACTTAATATGTCTAACGTATCCTTATGTAATGAATTTTTCCTCAATACGTCACTTTAATAAGCTACCTATTAAAGTGACCTTTAGGCGTAAAAATCATTACAGTTTAAAAAATAATACCTGAAAATTTTTTAATATATGTAACAAATTTAAGAGTTAACCTTATGGATGAAAACAATAGTGCTAGGTAATTTTTAAAAATCCCAAAAAATGGGATTTTTTGCCTATTATATCCATACCAGGGGCGGGGTTATCGAAACCCGTTACAAAATGATTAAGAACATATTGGGTCATATAAAACAGGTCACTATAATTTGATATCGACTATGCGTTTTGAAAACTTTTGCTCAAAATTGAATTTTCCATAAAAAATAGGGTTTTTTTGGATGGACCTGGTCCCCTCGGTATGAAAAATTTTTAGGTTTTGTTTCATTTATCGTATTTTATTCTTTCCAAAAAGTATAAATTCTAAATACATCTTCTTAGAAACTTTTTAGATAACTTAAAAAGAAAAAGATACTTTTTTCCCAAAAAATGGCAAAAAATCACCCTTTTTTATTTTTTTAAATTAAAATGCCTATAACTTTGGACTCAGTCAAGATTTTTACATTATTATTTCAATGCTCGAATTTTTTTAAATCGGAACTCAAATGAAGAAATAGGATCGTTTTAAAAATTTAACAACTTATTAGCAACAACAATTTAGCAACACCTCCTCTTTGTACATACCAAATTTCATTAAAATCGGATTAACCGTTTAGAAGTTACCGAATTATTTCCCTCTTTTTTTGTCCTCTACCACTGTGTGAACCCGCTAATAGGACTTTTAAGTTCATAATATACTCGTATGTCAACAAAAAGCTGCAAAACCAAGTTCTATACTAGCCTTAATGGCCCTCATTAAATCTATAATTATAGGGCTTCATTTGACACTAGCCCGTACAGCAGGTGTAGGATATTATAAGGTCGGCCTCGCCCGACTATAATTTCTTACTTGTTTCACATAAGTATGTACATATATTTTCAATAGGTGGATGTTCCATCATTAAAGTATTTGCGCTTGTATTTATAACAAATTCTTATTTTGATTTTAATGCACACAATAGTTAAATCACAATTTAGCCTTAAAAACCATTATTAAAATTGTGATATACATACATAAAAAAACAATAAAACTACATTAACAATTGTGCTGTGCAATCTGGCTGTCATCATAGAATAGAAGGTCAATTCTCTCCGAAAAAAAACCTAACACAACTGTCAAAAAAAAACCTAATTCTAAACACAGAATATTACCATAGAAGGTAAAAAAAATAACTCAGCTGCAAAAAAAACTTAACTCTAAATATGAATAAGTACGATTTTCTTTGGAAGTGTTACCCCGTTAACATCAACTCCGGTTATCGTTTAACCGGTAGATATTCTGCCGGTTAAAATGATTTTTGTATGAAAACTATCAATTTAACCTTACGATAAAATATAACCAGACATTGAGATAATGGGGGTTAGTGTATAAAAGCTTCCCAGTAAACAGTTTTTTCAGACATGTCTGATGTCAGAAATTTTCTGAAATTATTCTTATACTTTATCAGAACTTTTAACGAATAATAATAATTTCCTTCAGACATTTTACTGAATAATCGTGAAACTTTTTGTTAGTCTTTCCTGCACATTTTCTGAAGTATTAAACGATTAAAATCAGACTTGTCTGTACATTGTCGAAAGGGAATTTTAGAGACTTATGAGACTAATATGCACATTATTCCTATATTATTCTTTAGACATAAAGCAGAATACTTAGTCTGCACATTTTCTAAAGAAAAATATAAAATGGCTTTCGCATAATATCCGATAATTGAGCATATAATCTGAAGAGAATTGTTTTTGTATTTTCATCAGACAATTAAGCGAATAACATAAATTTCCTTTAGATATTTAAAGGAAATATATATATATTATGCACCCTTAAGAAGTCATGAATAATGGAAGCTTATAAATTATTAACGAAATTAAAAATGTTAAACCATAATAAATTATATATGAAAATAGTTTTCATCAGACGTTATAGGTATATATACTTGATCAGACTTTTGTACGAACTGTCGGACATTTTATCAGTCATTCATCAGACTTATCTTATAGTTAATGATTAAACTTTCCTACGAAATGTCGAAAAAACGCAAGTATGATATCAGACATTTGTCCGACTTTAATCAGATTTGTCGAAAATTCCGAAGCTCCGAATTCCGAGCAACCCTTCATGCGATTTTCGTACCGAATTCTAACGGAACCCGGATACTAAATCAGCAACTTGTGAAGACTGTTGGTACGAATTCGTTACGATTTCAACAAAAATTGTTCAGTGGGTTTTTACCACATATAAAATAAACATAGTTGCATAAAATCAGTCGAAATAAATTTTAAATTGTATCTAGCAATTATAGAAACATAATAATATTTTTTATGCGTTCTAAATTTGTTAAAATGTGAAATTCGAATTTTTTCGATTTTCATAAATTTGTTTACCGCATAAAAATGCTACTCTGCACCTTAAATTTGAAAATTAAAAAGGCTTTGATAAAGAAAATATATTAAAATAATTGTAAAAAAATAAGTAATGTGTGTTTGTGTTAAAAAAATTGTGTCCAAATCATTTTTTGTGAGAATTATGCACTTGAAATCAGAGTTTAAATATTAGTAAATGCTTTTATATTTTTATTTTTGACTTTGCAATAAATATGCATTTACCTCATATTTAAAAATATGCATATTTAAAAAATGGTTCTGTTCAAAATATTTCTAGTATTTTTGCTAAAAATATTTACCCATACAAGCTATTGCATATTACAGCTTACAGACAAATATAAAATGTTTTCACATACAATATATTACGCAGCAACTCGCTAACATATTTATATAATATTAAAATATTTTTCTACACAAATTATTCGAAGTCAACAATATTGAAGCCATGCAAGCAGTAATATACGAACATGAGATGTACGCAAGCAGAGCATATATGTGCGACGAAAACACGAAACAAAACGATAGTCGCGACTATCAGGTTACAATATTTTTTTTACTATCAAACTTGAATATTATTTACTATAGGAAATGACTTATGATCTAAAAAGGAAAAAATGTATGCATGAAATTTTTTGAATTGAATTATTGAATGTATGTATTTATTAAATTTATAGGTGTTAATAAATTTACATATGCCATTGCCAACCTTTTGAATTTACATGAGAGAGAGACTAAATAATAATGATATTTCTTTCCTCCTCTCTCCACCACCAATTCAAGTAAAGCAAAAAAGGGTCTTGCGTAAACCATCGTTAAGGAATGTGCGTAAAATGATAAAGCAGGAAAGAGACGAATGTGTTTTTGCATCACCCGTACATATCTACATATCTTCTTCCCACAACCAATTCAAAGGTAAAGCAAAAAATGACCTAGCGTAATCCACAGTTATGGAATGTGCGTGAAAAGTGGGAAAGAAAAGTACTGTTACAGGTCATTTTTATGACGAGTGTGTTTTTTGTTATTGCTTCACACGAACATATTCACATACATATATTCAAAACTGTTTATTACCTCGTTTTTATACCCTTCACCTTCGTGAGAAGGGTATATATATGTATTAGTTTGTCATTCCGTTTGTAATTTCTATAATATAATTTTCCGACCCTATAAAGTATATATATATTCTGGATCCTTATAGATAGCGTAGTCGATTAAGCCATGTCCATCTGTCTGTCTGTTGAAATCAGTTTTTAGAGGACCCCAGATATCGGTGAGATCCGAATCTTCAATAATTCTATTAGACATGCTTTCGAGAGATAGCTATTTAAAATCAGCAAAATCGGTTGGTAAATAACGGAGATATGAGCAAAAATCCGAGGCAACCTCTGAAAATTTCATCAAAAAAGAGCACATATATGCTCTGCTTGCGTATGTTAAGTTGTAATGATAGATCAAGTTTTATTTCAATTTTTTATAATAACAAAGTTCTATCTTATAACTTATATATATACAGGGTGTTTCATATTATAACTAATGTAATATGATATAATGATCATGTTTACACATGATTATTATACAACATCTTCCTTTTTTTTAAGTATTTATTACAATTCATTTTATTAAATTATATTTTTATAGGTTTTGATATTGACAAGAGATCATTTAAAATTTTTTACAAAATTCAATTAAAATTTATTTTCAATCAATCTTGAGGGTGGTATTACTCTCCTACCAGTTCTCGTTACATAGTATTCATTATGATTTTGGTTGTCAACATTTTTATTCGTACTTGATTTTAAGACAGTCTCCTCTGTATTATATTTTAATGGAGGTTCAGGTCGTACTGAAATATGTTGCTCGTTTCTACGATAAACTACTCCTTCATTATCCCTTACCAGAAAAGACCTTGGTTCTTCACAATTTTGCAGTATTTCTCCTTGGAACCAAATTGAATTATCATTCTTTCTAAACATAACACTATCACCAGATTTTATTGGTTTACGGTTTTTTACGTTTTTATTATAATATTCAGAAGATTTTTTTGTTTGATTCTGCCATTCTTGCTCATATTCATCCTTATTAATCAATTTTGAATGAAAAGTTTGAGTTAATGATGGTAATTTTGTTCTCAAGTTTCTTGACATAAGAAGCTGAGCAGGACTAGGCATATTATTTCTTGGTGTTGTTCTGTAATTTAGAAGTGCAATATATGGATCAGTTCCACTTTCCTGACATTTACGTAACATTTTCTTCACAGTTTGAATTGATCGCTCTGCGAGTCCATTTGACCTAGGTAAGTATAGACTTGATGTCCTATGGTCAATACCCCAATCTTTACAAAAACATTTAAATTCTTTAGAACAATATGGTGGTCCATTATCAGAAATAAACTCCTGAGGTATACCATGTCTAGCAAAAATGGACTTCAGTTTAGTAATAACATTAGAGCTTGAGTAGCCATTGCTAAGCAAATCAATTTCGAAGTATTTAGTGTAATAGTCAACGACTATTAAATAGGCTTTTTTATCAAATTGAAATATATCAGAACCAACTTTAAACCAAGGGATGTCATAAACATCATGGGGTTTCATTTCTGATTTGACATTAGCATTTCTGTATCTTAAACAAATTTCACAATTGTTAACTATGTTTCCAATATCATTATATATATTAGGCCAATATACTGTTTGGCGAGCTAAACTTTGGCACCTTTGAATGCCCATGTGGCCCTCGTGTAACGTATTAAGAATGTTACGACGTAAGTTTTTTGGAATTACAATTTGATTTCCTTTAAGAATTATATTATCAAGAACAAATAAGTCATCTTTTAACTTAAAATACGGTACAACATCTCTATCAACCAATTTTTGGTGTTTTGGCCATCCATTTAATATATATTGCTTTAATTTCTGACATACTTGATCATTACAAGTTTCTTGTTTTATATTTTGTATATTGGAGAACGGGATTTCCATGTGTGATTTTAAAAAAATTACAATGGAGTGAAACTTCATTATCAAGCTCAAGCAAAACTTTTTCTTTTAGAGGAGATCTTGATAATGTATCAGCAATATATAAAAATTTGCCAGGTTTATAGATTACATTCAAATTATAACATTGTAGGCGCAGCATAAAACGTTGCAGCCTAGCGGGTATTTTGTACAAAGGCTTGTTAAACAATGCCACCAGTGGTTTATGATCTGTTTCAACAATCACTTCAGTACCATACGTATATTGGTGAACCTTATGCACCCAAATAGTATAGCAAAGAGCTCTTTTTCAATCTGAGCGTAGTTTGTTTGTGCATCTGTTAATGACGCTGAAGCATAAGCAATGGGATTTTTGTCATGTAATATTGCAGCACCGACTGCATATTTTGACGCATCAACGGTAAGTGTCAATGGCTTACTTGGATTAAAATACGTTAATACTGGAGTTTTTGTAATCTCCAATTTTAAATTATCAAATTCCCTTTGAATAATTTCATTCCAATGCCATTCTACATCTTTTTTCAGCAGATCTCTCAAATGTTTGTTTTTTAAAGACAAATTTTCTATAAATCCTCCTAAATAGTTCACCATGCCCAAAAACCGTTGTAATTCCGTGACATTGTTCGGCATTGGCATTTCCAAAATTGCCCTTATTTTCTCCTCATCAGGCTTAACACCATTTTCATTAAAAATGTGGCCAATAAACTTGTTTTCATTCAGAAGAAATTTAGATTTAGACTTATTAAACTTTATTCCAACTTGCCTTGCTCTTTCTAACACTTTACTAAGAATATTGTTATGTTCTTCGATTGATTTTGCGAAAATTAAAAAATCATCTATATAAATCAATAAGCCATTAATATCCCCGAACAGTTTAATCATTTCCGCGTGAAATATTTCGGGTGCGGCATTAATACCAAACGGTAGGCGAAGAAATCGATATCTCCCAAAGGGAGTATTGAAAGTACAGAGTTTAGATGATTTTTCATTAAGAGGTATCATCCAAAACCCACAATTAGCATCTAACGTACTAAAAAATTTTGAACCACTTAACTTTGCTTTACAGTCATCAATGTTGGGAAATTGGAAATGGGGTCGTAATATGGCTTTATTCAGGTTTCTGGGATCAAGACAAAGTCTTATTTTGCCATCAGGCTTAGATACTAATACGATTGAACTAACCCATTCAGTAGGTTCCTCAACACGAACAATAACGTTTAGACTAACCATTCTATCTAATTCAACCTTTAGCGGTTCATGTAACGAAAACGGTATTCTCCTGGGAGAATCCATAATAGGATTGACGTTTGGTTTTAACATTAGATTACATTCATTTTGAATAAGACCTAATCCTTCAAATATATCTAAATTTTCTTTAATAACATTATCTGTTGATAAAATTTTTACTGTTTTTACCAGACTCATTTTTATAGCTAAATTAAGCCCTATAATATTTCTACAATTCAAATTAACTATATAGAAATAATCATAATACTCGTTACATTCATAAATAAATTTAATTTTAACTTTACCCTTAATCGGCAACATTTCACCACTAAATGTATAAATTGAAGTTGTTGTTGGCTGGATAGAAGTTGATAGACCCAAACTTTCAGCATGTTGTTGTGATAATATGTTGGCATCTGCCCCTGTGTCGATTTGAAAGTCCACTTCTCTATTGTCAATTAACACTTGAATATTCCATCCATTAAATTTTATTTGTTGTTGATTTTGCTGCTCTTCAACTATCGAACCTACTTTATGAACATGATTGCTGCTGTTATTTAACATTTGTTGCTTTTCTGTTAGCTGAACATCTCTGTTGTTATACATTTGTAGTTGTTGATTTAACCCCTTGTGTTGTTGTTGTTGTTTGCGAACAAGTGACAAAGTACCAATAAATAGTTCTTCATTATTGGTGTCTGACAATTTTCTTATTTATTTTTTTCCATTGTGTTGGTGTTGTATGTTTTGACGACCATAACTGTTAAAATTGACGCCACTTTGTTGGTTTTGTTGACTATACTTGTTAAAATTAACGCCACTTTGTTGTTTTTTATTAAAGCACATTTTTGCATAATGACCTTTTCTATGGCAATTATGACAAACAGCGTTTTCGGCGGGACATTTATTTTTATGTACCTGACCACACTTTTTGCATGCTTTTTGTGTGGAATCTCTGACTTTTCTTTGCAATATATTAAGCCCTAGTCCTTCCAATTGGCTAGCGTTCTCACGGGCGGCTTCAATACTTTGGGCAATTGTGACTGCTCTATCCAAACTTATGTTACCTTCACTTAAGAGTCTTTCTTTAATGTGTTGAAAATTTGAAGATATTCCACAAACAAAAATATCTTTTACAAGATTGTCTCTTAGAACTCCAAAGTCGCACGTTTGACTTAGATTTTTTAGTGCTGTTACGTAATCATGAATAGTCTCACCACAATTTTGTTTCCTCGTAAAGAAATTGTGGCGTTCCATTGCCAAGTTAATTTTCGGTATAAAGTAATGATCAAATAATTTGACAAGATCATCATACTTTACCGAATCAATATCTTTGTCAAAAGATTTAAAGACATGGAAGGATTCTGAGCCCATATGATGTAATAGCAAGGCCACTTTCCTTTCATTAGATTCGCCATCTAATTTGGATGCAGTAAGATAAATTTGAAATTGTTCCTTCCAATTTTTCCACTCTGCCGCCATATTAGAGGCTTTTAAATTAATTTTAGCAACCACACCTAGTGGTTTTATATCATTGGACATTTTTTTTTATTTTTTTTTTTTATTTGACTAAAGACTTTTTCCACTCATTTAAATTTTTCACCTGACACCATGTTAAGTTGTAATGATAGATCAAGTTTTATTTTAATTTTTTATAATAAGAAAGTTCTATCTTATAACTTATATATATATATATACAGGGTGTTTCATATTATAACTAATGTAATATGATATAATGATCATGTTTACACATGATTATTATACAACAGCGTACATCTCATGTTCGTATATTACTGCTTGCATGGCTTCAATATTGTTGACTTCGAATAATTTGTGTAGGAAAATATTTTAATATTATAGGCAAGCCATATGAAATATATGTGGGTATTATAAATATGTTAGCGAGTTGCTGCGTAATATATTGTATGTGAAAACATTTTATATTTGTCTGTAAGCTGTAAAATGCAATAGCTTGTATGGGAAATATTTTTAGCAAAAATACTATTTATATATATTTATATTTTAATATTACATACGTATGCATAGGAGAGAATGTGCATTTTGGTTACTAATATATTAATAATTTTAATCACTGCTTGAAATATTGAATATTTGTTGTTGTAGTTTTATGTTGAATTCACACAGAACCTGTAAGTGTGAAGAGAGAAAGCTCTTTTTTTCGTGGTAAAGCTTAAGTTGGCAATCTGTGTGTATTATCTATGTCTATGGCTGTCATTTTATGTGTTAGTATTGCATACAATTATTATAAAATATTCGTAAATTTTGTTTTCTTAATTTTATATTTTTGTTTATAATATATTTTTCACAATAAAAATTACATTTATGAAAAATAAGTATATATTTATATGGATATAACAAATGTTTATTTAGTTCAGATGTGTAAATATAACATATAATTTTTACTTATTAATTAAAGTATTCGAATATTTTGCGACAAAATAAACATCATTATTGCAAATTTTCTAATTTTTAAATATTTTTCTTGCAATTCTGGCTAAATTATTGCAAATATTGATTAATTTCTTTGATATTTGACCAATTTTAACGCCGGCGAATATATTTTGCATTGGTACATTAATTAATATAATTTACACAGTTATAAACTTTATGACATAATATTTAACCAACAAACAATGAAAAAGGTAAATCAAATGATTTTGGGCATGGTTCGGTTGACAGACGGGCATTTCCAAATTGTCTAAAAGTGTTGCTGGCCAATTGGTATATTGTCGTATATTCATATATTAATCTAATAATGAATAGATTTCAGATTTCAGGGTTTTCTTTATCAACCTAAAATTAAAAAGCTTATATTTGGCTTAAAGAAGGGTCGATCCTACAATATATTTCTTATATTTGTCAATGGTTTGTTAAAAGTATTTTAAGCTATTTGACTTCGCGAATTTTGTCTAAAATTGGATAATAAACCTAAAATAAGTTTTTATGAATACAGCAATTAGTATTTTGTATATACAACTACTACTTATTTCGTTACCTTCACGACTGCTATAAAATTCATCCATAACTTAACAATAAGTAATTTTTTTCATATTGGGAGAAATAATTGTAGCGGTCATATTATAAACCATTATTTTTCCTTTATAATTAAGTAAAACGTTTTCAACCTTCTTAAAGGTTTTGCATTTCACAAATCAAAGAGTCTGGTTTAATTTTTTTCAAATTTCTTTTTAAAAAAATTAAAATTTTACTCATTAAATATTCAAAGCAATTTATTTTAATACCCCATTTACACATACATAAAATCTAGTAGATTTCATTTTAAATCTTTTACACTAACTTTTTTGGCATTTAAGAAGATTTAATTCTTTCTAATATTTCATAAAATTGTGTTTGATATAAAAAAGAAGGAAAAATGGAATATATTATTTATAATAAAAAATTAGATATTGAAATATAACATTACTTTTTATTTTAAATAAAGTTTTCATTCATGTTTTTTAATTTAGTAAAATTTTGTCGACATTTTAATTTTTGTTTCCTCTTTTTTTGTACAGCGTAGTATTTTTTAGTATTATTCAGCAAAAAACAGAGTTGCATCACTAAAAACTATTAGATTTTCAGTAGATTTTAACAAAATCTACTTACGAAGTAGATTCTGTTTTGAATGGGAAATCTAGTTCAAATCAACTAGATTTGGTTTGAAATATGATAAGTATTAGATTTTATGTATGTGTAAATGGGGTATAAAACGACTTTTTTCGATTATGCTGGTCCTGTAGTAAATGAGCGATAGTATTTATTTAGTCTTATATTCGAATTCAGAAAGAATAAAAGAAAACAATTTTTAAAATTTGTATTAAAACTATTTAGGTTTTGTTAGTGTTTTTCATACAAAATTTTATATATTGCTTAACATTCTTTTTTCTGAATACGGCCTTAGTTGTAAGATACAACTGTATTCTATACAAAAAGAACTCCAAATAATTGCTTATAACAGAAAAATATATTAAAAAATATTGAGCGAAATTTCCATTTAGTGGCGTTAACTCTAAATTGTCAAAATGGCGTATATAGTCATTTAAATGCCCGGCCGACGATATGGGAGATATGACCAATTGTGTACCAAAACAGGTGTTGATAGAGATAATTTTGAGGTTATTATTAACGATAAACTAATTTCCTTTGTATGGGGCTATAGGATCAAATTTGATCTCTGGTAGAAAAAATGATGTGTGACAAAACTCAACTACTTAAAAAAATACTTCAGAGTTACAAAAAACACGTAATTTTTTCGAGGTAGTCGGAAATATGTGCTCATATTTTTTTCAATATCAAAATGCTTAGGACAATAATGAATATTTTGCGTGAATTTGGTTGGCTAACTTCCTTTACTTAGAATTTTACAAGGACCTAGAATATATTTACTTTGTTGGTTCTGAGATGAATATTTCTTGGTGTTACACACGGGATAAGAAACATATATATACCCTCTATCTCTACTTATAGTGGTGGATGACATAAAAATAGGATTTTTAATTTGTAATTTAAGCACGCTTTATAAGTATATAAGTTCGATAACTTTCAGATAGAAAAGTGGAAACAATTGTTTCAGCAATTATTATTATTGATTATTTTTGCATTTTTAAAGTGGCTTATCATGTTCTTGCAATAAAAAAATAATAAATTTGACTTTCAATGTGAAATTTGTACATATCGTCACTTGAAATGCAGAAAGTTGTAATAACCAAATAATTTAAAATCGTCTTTTAGATTGAAAATGGTCCACTGCATCAAAATTATTATTGTCGGGTATTTTTAGAATTCTGTTGTCGAAAACACCTATTTTATTGACATGAAATTCAAAAGGGTGTAACAACAAATTAGTCATTTCCACAAGTCAGAAAGTCCATCAAAGCAATATAATAGAAAAGGTGTGTATTATTGTGTATTAATGTTAGGATATAAATCTTGAAAAAATACGTTTTTATACCAACAATAGTTTTTTTTTTGTCTCTCTTGTAAAATTTTTAAAAGTGTTGTTACGCCCTTTAGCATTTCATGTGAAGATATTTTGTTATATATTTTGATACTTTTTATATGAGAATAAATTTGGCAAATTATAAATATTTATGAATGTAGCTAAATTATTCAACAGCTATTCTATAAAAAAAATTTAAATAGAATAGCAAAACATATTGGTATGTTCTGAATATAGTATAGTTGATTTCCGCTTCTTGATCATAACTTTGAAGGATGTTGCGTCAAATGTCTTGCAGGGATTTTAGCTCAATATGCGTTGCCAATAGTGAGCTTGCCACGTAGACAACGGATGCATAAAGTTTAGATTGCGGCAACGAACTGTTGCAATGTTGACAAAGTTGCGTGGTCTACATTACATGTTGTTGTCGTATATATGTATGTATGTATGTATGTATGTATGTATGTATGTATGTATGTATGTATGTATGTATGTGTGTACGTATGTATGCATATTAGACCGACTCACTTTGTATGGAAAGCAAAGACGTGTTTTTGTTACAACTCTCAAAATTTACCTTGCTTTGTTTTATGATGATTCCCGAAATATCCGAAGTCTAGCGATGACCATTCGTGAGCTAAGAAAAAACTGTAAATTTTAAAAAAATAACTGAAAAGGGATATTTTTGTAACCGGTTCAGCCAACGAATGGCCATCGATAGACTCAAAATATTTTGGGAACAATCATTAAACAAAACAAAGATGTTTTGAAGCTCGGAGTAACTCAAGCACCATTTTTGTGAGTCAGTCTAATGTATATAATTGACAATGGATGTTATTGAAAAATTTGGTGTTAATTTGGTACCAGGCGTGTTTATTTATTTTCCCTCTGTGTACTTATATGTAAATTCTTACAGTTGTTTTAATTGAAAAAGGGGCATAACTCTTATATCGCCAATTTACTATTACAAATATTATCATATTTAGATATGATTATTAGTAACCAAGCAAGCACATTGAACTATGATAGTGTGTGGCCTACCAAGTTACTGCAGCAAGCCCTTCAATTATTAAAATTAAGACCCAGTAAACAATTTTTTCATACATGTCTAATATCAGAAATTTTCTGAAATAATTCCAAAAGCCTAACTATAATATGCATACACTAGCTTAAGTCAACTTAAGCAACTTTGCGAATACATATAAACTTATGCGACAAACTCTATTGTACTTAAGAGTTTCGTAAAATTTTATTTACTTACGGGGAAGTTACACCTACAAGTTTTGTTTTCAAGTTTTTCAAACAAACTTATTGTCAAAATCCATTTGAAATTGCTTCTGTGACATAGGCTGCAGGCAATTTTATGTTTCAAGATACCATTTTCATTATATTTATTAATTTTATTAACAATATTGTTAATTTTAATAAATATAATAATACAAAATATATACAAAAATTTATTTTTTTTTAAAAAAGATTGTAAAATTGAAACAGTAGATGGAAAGAAAAATTGAAAAGCAAATTTGTTTCAATTTAAAAAAAGTGTTAGTGTATTGGTAAAAAATTAAACTAGAAAGGCAAAACTTGATCGTGTAACGTCCAAGTTAAGCAAAGAACGACCTTGGCCGCACATTCCTTACAAAACCTAAGCAACTTTTTTTTGGCATTGTTTAAAAAGTAATATTAACATTATTATTTGTTTACATTATAATAACAACTAAACATCTGCATGGGTATACTTGTTGTTAAATTCACAGTAGTGCATAATATCAAAATACACGTACACTATTGTGAAAATATTTAACAAGCATGTGCAGGATGTGTAGGTTCGAACACAACCTGCTTAATTTAGAAACGGAATAATACTTGTCCCGTTGAGAGTTGTGTAATGTTTGACATAATTAGGCAAAAACATCTTAATGATAGCAAAAATATTTAGATATAGTGCGGCGCTACACAATACGATCGTAAACAAACAAAAATTTTATTTAGTTGCTTCAAAGTTGCCAAGCGCAAAAAGAGAAACTGTTATTGTAGTGGTAAGAAAATACTAAAAAACACTTAGAAAAAAGATTTCCTAGTTACACTTGCTATGATCAAATTTTATAAGAAGTAAAATTGTAAATTTTACAGGTAAAGCATATTCAAAGAAGAGAAAAATGTTTATTTCTAAACAAAGATTAAAGCTTTTAATGTAATATGTTTAAAAAAAGTATTAAAAATATTGTTTTTATGTATTTTTAATATTATGCATTCCTGAAAAGTTTTTTGAGTGTACGAGTTTTTTTGCAAGTTATTCTCTTGTTTGAAAATATTGTTGTTGTTTTTACAAATTTTTGCAATTTTTACGCTCTTGCTATGAGTTGTATTTATGATCGGGTTGTGTACGTGTGAATTGCCGAAAATCTTCGTAATTAGAACAATATGAACGCGCAACGCTGCTTCCAAGCATTAAACAAAGCATTTGATGTCGTTTTTTATACCCTTCACCATCGTAAGAAGGGTATATATAAGTTTGTCATTCCGTTTGTAATTTATATAATATAATTTTCCGACCCTATAAAGTATATATATTCTGGATCCTTATAGATAGCGGGGTCGATTAAGCCATGTCCGTCTGTCTGTCCGTCTGTTGAAATCAGTTTTTAGAAGACCCCAGATATCGGCGAGATCCGAATCTTCAATAATTCTATTAGACATGCTTTCGAGAAGATCGCTATTTAAAATCAGCAAAATCGGCCGGTAAATAACGGAGATATGAGCAAAAATCCGAGACAACCTCTGAAAATGTCATCAAAAAATTGTTATAAAAGCAACAACAACACTGTATATAGAAAAAGATGTACACGTGTGTGTGTAGATGTAATTGGTTTTATTCAGCTGTGTATTTTCTACTAAAATACACAGCAAAAAAATATGATTTGCATTTTTTGTTAAAATAAAATAATTTTCCCTTTAGTTTTGCAAATATATTTTTTAATGAATAGAAAAAACTATTTAAAACGTTTTCAATTATAGGAGAGTAGATTGTGAGTTATTGTACAATAATTTTTATGCGAATAATGTAAGTTTGAAATTTAAAACTAACACAAATTTTTTCCAAGTGCTTTTTAAAACAATTTTTTTTACAATAAACAAAAACAAAATCTACGTCTCGTCAATGTTTACCAGCAATGAATACGAAAGTGTTGTTGTTTTACTCTTGCATGTATACTGTTAAGAACAACAACAACGTATTGCTAGTATTAAGCGCATATAAGTGTATAGAAAACACACTGTCTATATCTAAGCGCATTTACAAAAACAAAAGAGTACCAAGCGCATAGGGCTTGGGCACACTTGGTTTGGTTGCTGTGTTTTTCGTTATGTATGTTTAGATGTCTGTTGGTTTAGATTCCTTGTATATTTTGTGTTTTATTTCGTTTAGCGTTGTTGTTCTTTTTGTTTAGCTTTTGATGTAATAATAATGTAGTCGGGAAAAAATTTAAAATTTTTAAAAGATGTTTAAAATACACTATGGTGAAGGGTATATAAGATTCGGCACAGCCGAATATAGCACTCTTACTTGTTTTAATTACAACTTATTACAAATTATGAAATATATTACAAATTATGGAATACATGTGAGTGAAAAAATTTAAAAATATTTTATAGCCATTGATTTTATCGATTAAAATTATCGATTAAAAGTAAACTCTAAAATATACTAATTGTATTTTATTCTTGTAACAATGCGTTTTGATTAAAATAACACAAATTTTATAAAATCACTCATAAGTTGTCTCGAAATACATAGATCATACATTATTCCGATTTGTTTTTCGCTCAACTCTATTGTCTTTGTTTCTTTTATATTTGTTTGCTTTTACACATGTATGTTGGTTTGCTTTTACACATATGTGTAGAGTATCAACTGCTTTTTAAACTTCGGCCGCACTACAGATAGTATTCATAAAATAAACGAGTGACTTATAAGTCATTTTTTACGCACTCGTACAAATGTCTAATAACAACAACAAAAGTTTAATTCCAATTCGCTCTGAGATAAAAAGCTGTTAGAAACTTAAGCAACTTTTTCTTATGAAAATCTTTAGTCCTTTTGAGTTACAAACACCTTTATGAAATAGATTTGTTACTAGTGTAGTTCATAATGAATCCCAATCGGATTTTGAGCTATTCCCAGTGTTGCCACCATAAAATTTAGAAACTACACTTGATCGACTCCTAAATTACACATTTAAAAAAAATTGCACATGCCCTTTATTAATTTTTATTTAAACACAAAAAACAATTAAACAAAAATAAATCATATACATATTTTTCTATACGAATATTTAAACAATTATAATTAATTCATTTATAAACAAAATATAAAATTAGATAATTAAAATATCTCTATATATACATATATAGTTATAACTGAGATCACTATTTCCAATTCTTTTTGATAATTGCTTGACTAAGTTCATAGCTTTCTTTACCGTTTCTTAAAATTCCTTCATTAGTAAAAAAAAATTATGCAATTGTTTCAGAAAACATTCTATTTCTTAAATCAGTTTTGCAATTTTTCAAATTACTTAAAATTCTTACAGCAGAAGCATTTGAAAAAGGTAATATTAAAATAAACTGAATTACTTTTTGTAGATTGGGAAACAAACATTCTTCTAAAGAATTTTTTAATTTAAAAACATTAGGTCAGTATACTTCTGGTTCTAGACTTGCATTAAGTTCAAATTTTTCAAAGTCTAATAGAGCATGCTGTCGCCATTCATTATCAAGTTGTTGTAAATCTATGTCGAATGACGGAAATCTTTTTTTAAATAGGGATAATGTATATGGTCCAAAAGACTGAGCAACTTTTGTATTAACATATCTACAATAGAATAAATTTGATCACTAAAATCAAATCTTGATTTTATTTGACGAATTGCCTCCATGTAAAATTCTCTACAATCTTGAAGAATGATTGTTTTTTGTGATGCAGATATCTGAGTTGATGATTCATATGCAACAAGTCCAATATAAATATCATTTATGTTTGAAAATAGGTTTTCATCTGATTCGTTGATTTGCCAACGCTTTTTGACTTCAAAACATCCATTTTTATATAATATATTTGCAATATATTAAAAACTTCACTTTTCATTTTATATAAAATTGGCTTTTCTGATTGAACAATGACATTAAAAGAATCTAGAATACCTAAAGCATATGGCAATCATATCAGATTTATTTAGCCAATCAGATTGGAATCTGAAGCCATTTCTTCCAGTCATCCCTAAAATAAATTATTATTTAACTAGATTTAAAAAACAATGTAACTTTTACACTCTTGAAACAAAATTACCACTAGAAATTAGTTTGAGTTAAATTTGATTATTTAGAAATTTTCTTATTTCTTGTTTCGTTATATTTGAATATAAAAATATGTATATGTACCATTTACATGTATGTATGTGAATCACCTTTTTTTAAAAACCGGCTTTCAAAAAATCTCTAGAAAAAGACGGACACTTTTTGCTTAAGCGTTTTAAAGGGAAAATAAATTTCTATGTATGTGCATGGATCGTTTTGATATAAAATTAGTAATACTTATGTAAATACAATGAGATTATAAATTACACATAATTTACACATGAGATCAATTACACATGGGCTACACATGGAAATAAAAATTACACACAATATGTGTAATTACACATGAAGTGGCAACACTGGCTTTTCCTCCTGCAATTTTTTTTAAACTGCGAGTTCCGAACCAACGCTACAATACACGGAACAGCATTTCTAACAGATTTAACTCAGGAGATTTTGATGAGCAATCAAAGAGTTAGGGTGGTATTACCCCATCAACTTTGCCAAAAGTTTTGGTTCATTACATGCTGAAAATCGGAATAAATTAAGTTGTTCAGTGTACTCAATCATATGATTCATTATGTGGGAGAAAAACGTCCCAAAAAGAAAAACAATTCAACTTTGTTTGAGTTTCAACATCAGACCAAAGTATAACAAGTAGTCCGACTCTTACATATTGGTTATTACTCTCTCAAATTTGCGAGTTCCGTGTGAATTCAAATACCTTGTGAGAAGTTTAAACTTGTCAAAACACTCAAAAGTTTGCCTTACTTTTTTGACCACTTTTAAAGATCGTACGCAAAATTTCAGCTATCCATAAAAAATATATTATAATACTTTAGTGGGGAGGGTATATTGGATTTGTGCTGATGTTTGTAACATACAAAAATATTCGTCCAAGACCCACCTTAAAGTATACCAATTTGACCGATACACAGTCCCCTTCAGAAAATTACTTGAATGTCCCAAATTACTTATAAACACAAATATCGCGATGAAATTCAGCACAACAAAATAAATATAAATATATTCACAAAATTTTATCGGCCTTGGTCCATATTTGCCCCTAGCCCCTATATAAAGCCTCTTTCAGAAAAATAGTTTTTCATCCATAAATTGCTTAAATGTATCGGAATAAGGGAATATTGAAGATTATGAAAAATAAATCTCATTTAATATTCATAACTGGTGTAGGGTATCATATGGTCGGCCACGACCGACTATACTTTCTTACTTGTTTAAAATAGATACATGGCAATTTTCACATAAAATATTATTTAATTTTTTAATTTTTGGCATTGAAAATTCAAACAAATTTAAAATTGTAATTTTTTATAAAACTGTGTGTTCAGAATGCAACAAGCCATATACATTTTTGTTAGCAACACATCCCTGTCAGCAAATTTGCGTTTAATTTTGGATACATGAACTAAATAGTCTATGCAAAGGCTCAATTTTATGTTTCTCACTACTAAGTTAAAAAAATTTGCAAAAACAAAATACTTTACATTCTAATTTTGATCACAATTTTGTTAAATTTAAGTGCTTTTTTATATACCAAAAGGAAAATTAAATGATAATAAGTAGATAGAATAAAAATTTGAAAAATTCACTAATACATTTCAGTAGGGTCATTTATGGGCCGATCCTATAAAAATTCGTAGAGAAAGTTTGGTTCATAAGAAACTTACTTGTACCTATAAAAAAATCGTTTTTTTTTCAATTCTTAATTTTTAAACAACTAACTGAAATATCAACGATTTTATCGGCCATAATACCAAAATATCTAAGGGTTCAGATGAAGTGGCCAAAATTGCTTGAGCTTGGGTGGGTAAGCGTTGAATCCACATAGTGCGGAGAAATTCATCTTTTACACCATCGTTTGCAAGATTACGTATTTCACGGAGAAGAAAACTAGGTTTCTTATCTCCAATTGGTAGTTCTTTTAAAAGTGTTTTTATACGATTCTCTTCGGAAATGGAAAAATGGTCAATAAGCCGTTGTTTTATCTTTGAGTACGCATCTCTTGGCTGTTGCAGGATAATATCAGTTACTTGAGAAAGAACTTCAGGCAGAGCAGCAAAATATTTGGAGCTTTCGTTAACCACGTTATGGTTTTCAAATTGAGCATCCAACTGAGCAAACCAAATGGCCGGATTTTCTTTCCAAAATCGTGGTATACGAAGATTTACTGTAGATGTAGTTGTAGGTGCGACAGATTCTGAAGCAGTTGCTTTCCTTGGCATCTTATATATTTACTTCTTGAATATAAATTTAAATATGCGCGGAGAACTCGGGGTCACCAATTATAAAAAATCGTTTTTTGAATTCTTAATTGGGTATTGAGCATTAAAGTCATTTTTTGAAGGAGACCTTACATGGGAGGTAGGGTCGATTATGGACCGATCCATATAAAATTTAGTAAATAGATTTTGACTCACATGAAACTTATGTGTGTCAAATTTCATTGCTATATTCTTATTTTTTATCAGTAATGAGCGTTATGGTGATTTTCCGAAAGGGACCCTAAAAATTGGTAGAGAGCTTTTGGTTCGTAAGAAACTTACTTATATTAAATTTCATCGCTATACTCGCATTTTTGGGCCGGTAATGAGTCTTAAAGTCATTTTCTGAAGGGGACCTTATATGGCATTTTGGCTCATATGAAACTTATTTCTATCGAATTTCATCGCTATCGCTATCCGAAAGAGCGGACCGATATTGTCCATTTTCAATAACAAAACAAATCCTTAGCAAAAGATAATATTTGCGCTAAATTTCTACTATCTAGCTCCTCCCGTGTGGTCCCTATTGTGATTTCAACAGACAGCGGACGGACATGGCTAGATCCTTTATGGGTCTATGACCAATATTTCGATGTGTTACAAATGGAATGACAAAATCAATATAACCCCATCTTTTTTGATGGTGGGTATAAAAACATATGTTTAATACATAATAGGAATAAGTGAGAGATTAGTGAGTGTAAAAATGTATAAAAAAGGAGAAATAAAAAATATGGCAAAACTGGAAAGTTGCACTTTTATGTTATAAAAAAAGTGACTTGAACCTGAAATGAAACAACTCATCAAGTAAGTATTAAACAGGCGAAACAGTTTCCTGCGAGCGGTGTCACTTCATTCACTCAGATTTTATCAAATTAGATTGTTTTAAACTTTAAGCTGTTACGTTATGGTTACAGTTTGGATAGAAATTTTTGGCAGGGATATTTAGAGTTAAGTACTTTTTCACTAACACATGCTTACAGTTAGGTGCTGCTGTCAAAGAGTCGGCCTACTTGTTATACTTTGATCAGGACTAACTATTCTCTCCAAAAAACATGGCCACAGCGTTAAATTTGTGCTCTTCATTCATTATTGGGCCTTTACTAAGAGGGTATTTAAGTCAGCCTTTGAGACTCGCATACGCTGTCTGAGTTTATGAAGGAAAATATGGACCTGTTTGGAAATAAAACTGTTTTTTAGTCATGCGTAATCATTTTCAATATTTATGGAGTTAATTCAGTTATTATTTTCTATAACTCACAGTGAAATTGAATTAAACTTCTGCTCTTGAATAAATCAATTAAATAGAAAATATAACACTTTGTATACAATGCCATAAAAAGTTTCTTAGGTTTCGAATCTATGTAATTAATAGGCAACAGTATATATCCGATCTTGGTCAAAGGTATATCATTTTAAAGGTATTTGATCGCAGATATATACAATAATAAGATTGGTTCAAAATTTTGGGAGCTATAAGCATTTAAGTTGTTAATAAATTAATTTGTTAAATTGTCAAGACAGTCCTTAGCTTTGATATCACGCTTTTTAAAACTTTAAAAATTCACGTTTATTTAAATTAATTTAGCTTTATTTAAAAAAGGTCAATCAAATTACCTCAAAAAGTATACGATTTTTTTTTTTGTATTTCAAGTGAAACGCTGTCATTTTTATACCCTCCACCACCATCAGTGGTGATAGAGGGTATATATAACTTTGTCATTCCGTGTGTAACACCAAGAAATATTCATCTGAGACCCAACAAAGTATATATATTCTGGGTCCTTATCAAATTCTGAGTCGATCTAGCTATGTCCGTCTGTCTGTCTGTGTAAAACACGCTCACGATAAAACGAAGCAATAGAATTTAACCAAATTCACCCAAAATGTTCTTCGTTTTCCTAAGTTGTTTGGTATTGAAAATGGGCAGAATCGGTTTACATCGAGAAAAGTTATGAATCAAAATTTGAAACAACCTCGAAAAAATAGGCATTTTTTACAAATTCTGATGTAATTTTCTCGAAAACTATGCAAGATAATTCCACAAAAATCGGCATACAATCGTTTCCATACAAGAGCTTAATCTCTGAGTAAAATCGCAATCGGTCCACAATTTCATATACCTTCCATACAAAAGTACAAATTCCCGGAAATTTGGTTTTTTGTTAATAACTTCCGTCGTAATATCGATATCTTCACAAAATTTTAGAAATTGAAATTTTATGACAATAGAGTTTATTCAGAGGAAAACTTTTTTGGTGGGTCCACAATTGGTCATAGCTCCCATACAAGGTCCCCTCCCGAAAATCACTTAAACGCGCACAACTCATTACTAAATTAAGATATCGATATAAAATTTGGTATAAGTATTGCTCTTATATACAGAAATATTACAATGAAAACTTTTTTGGATCGGTCCATAATTGGTCCGATTTCGGGAGGTCCCCTCCCGAAAGCAGTTAAACCCGCATAACTCATTACTAAATTAAGATATCGTTATAAAATTTGGTACAAGTATTGCTTTTATATACAGAAATATTACAATGAAAGATTTTTTGGATCGGTCCATATTTGGTCATAGCTCCCATACAAGGTCCCCTCCCGAAAATCACTTAAACGCGCATAACTCATTACTAAATTAAGATATCGATATAAAATTTGGTACAAATAATGACCTTATATACAGAAATATTACAATGAAAGTTTTTTTGGATCGGTCCATAATTGATCATAGCTCCCATACAAGGTCCCCTCCAGAAAATCACTTAAACGCACATAACTCATTACTAAATTAAGATATCGATATAAAATTTAGTACAAGTATTGCTCTTATATACAGAAATATTACAATGAAAGTTTTTTATGTATCGGTCCATAATTGGTCATAGCTCCCATACAAGGTCCCCTCCCGAAAATCACTTAAACGCGCATAACTCATTAGTTAATAATGATATCGATATAAAATTTGGTACAAGTATTGCTTTTATATACAGAAATATTACAATGAAAGATTTTTTTGATCGGTCTATATTTGGTCATATCTCCCATACAAGGTTTTCTCCCGAAAATAACTAAAACGCACATAACTCATTACTAAATTAAAATATCCATATAAAGTTTGGCACAAGTGTTGCTCATATATAGAGAAATAATATTGTGAAATGTTTTTCCGATGGGTCCATAATTGATCATAGCTCCCACACAAGGTCCCTCTTAGAAAAACATACACATAAGGTTCCCTTTCGAAAATCAGAAAAAAACGCACATAACTCATAACCAAATATTGATATCCATACATTTATCAAAAATATTGCTCTTATATACATAAATTCATATAAAATTGTTTTACGATCGGTCCATATTTGGTCGTAGCTCTCATACTAGGTCCAGAAAATCACTTAGATCCACAATATTTATTACCAAGTAATGATATAGATACAGAATTCTGAAATTTTGTCTTTATATACATAATTGGACATAGCTCCCATACAAAGTCCTTTTACGAAAATGTCTTAAACGCACATTACTTATTACCAAATTAAGCTATTGATACATAATTTGGCAAAAATATTAGTTTTGTATACTTCTATTTCTCCTATATTAAGTCCTGCCCGTATTTAAAGAGCATTATCAATTTGTGTTGAATAAAATTTTGTGTAGAACATAATTATATATGTATTTGTATTTTGAAAATCTCTAAATCTTTCACACAATAAATTTTTGAATTGTAATAGATTTAACTTTTGGGATTTTTTCGATTAAAGACATGAGAAAACTTATTTCTACAAATATTTTATAAATTAGAAAAGTAATAACATAAAAGTAGCTGGTGGAGAGTATTTAAGATACGGCACAGCCGAATATAGCACTCCAACTTGTTTTATTTTTATTTATTTTATTTAACAATATTCAATAACCTAGCCTATAGGCCATAAGCGGTTACAAATTTCTACTTCACAATAATTTCTCCAATACAAAATACATAATTATATATAAATAAAATTACACCTAATTTTTTTTTTTTTTTAAAAGATAATATACTATATAAAATAACGATAGGACAATTAAAATGTACCGCATTGATCATAAATAAATTCCTACATAATTTGCAATCAAACAAATGTAATTCAAAGAAGCAAAACAGGTTAAAATAAAGAAAAGTATATGTAGAAATCATAAACAATCCCAAAAATGAACTCACAGAACCAATCAATATGTCATACAGGAACTATATGGCAAATAACACTCCAGACTGTAAAGGACATAGGTAATACAAATCAGACAGAAACATGAAGCTATAAAACACCTATCAGTTGAACCTTCTGTGAAGAAATATAAGTCAATTGTAAGAAAGTTTTAAACTACCCCAAAAAATATCGACTCATGTAAAAGAATTTAAATACCAAAATTACCAATCAATTACATAATAAAAATTTCAAGACTAACTTTAAAAGAACAAAGTGAAAGACAATTCCTTAAGAGCAAAAATATATAATAGCAGAAAAAATCCTCACAAACACAAAACTCCATGCATACAATAACAGTTGCAAATCATCTTCCACCAAAACAGTCACAAGTAAATTCATCCAAATCTGCAATATTGACTGACCAATCACAACATCCTTAAACCACACACATTCCCCCATTTCAAAGCTAACAGAAATTTCCCAAAATTGGCAAACAATCTCAAAAAAAATCATATCACAAATCAGTCAATACTAAATAAAAAACCTATGCATATTACTTGCAATTAAAATGATATGAACCAACAACAATAATTTGGCAACCAATAATACCAAAGCAACTGTCTAAAATACGTGCATTATAACATACCTTAAAAAGAAACAAATAACAGTATTTAGTGAGTAATATGAGGGACTAATACAACATAAATCAAAATCTTATCAAAAAAAAAAAAAAAAAGGTCTCACATAAAGAACACAATGAACTACAAGAAAAATACCAATTAAAGAAACCCTGCATGTTAAATAAAATAATCATTTAAAGAAAGTAAAAGAAAATACAAAGTTCCAACTTCTAATAATATAACAATAAGATATTAAAAATAATCTTGAATAAAAAAAAACAATGAAGCAGACAACATCAACAATGTTCGAAGTATTAATCCAAACAACACAAATAATCCTCATCCAAGCAATTACAAGAAAAACACTAATGATACCTCATTTACATATACCCAGCAAATTTTTATCAGTCAACAGATATTCAATGATGCACCCACATATGAAATTACAAGTAATTGACAATTGAAAATAATGTATTCAGCAAAATCATTTAAAATTTCAATACAAATATCAATAACCACATAAAACAAACCATAAACACAATTATGACAATATCAGTAATTCATCATATTGGATAATCACAAAGACAGTTACTCTAGAATAGCAATAACAATATGAATGACAACACAATTCCAAAACCAATCTAAACATTCCAACCTACCAAAAACAGTATTATTTCATCAACGAATTTCCAACTGCAAAAGCAAATCAACATAGTTAATTCCTCAACATTACCAAAGTACCATCAAATGCAATAATAACACCACAACTCAGTCAAGTGATACTAATATCAAAAAGGTAATAACCAACAAAGGGAATATGCATGTTAATATCAATAAAACATACAATATTTCAATAATGATAAACCATTCACATAATAGAAAATATACAACAGAATACAATCTCTAATTTCAAATATAAACAAACTCCAGCTCATTTATCAGAAGAAAGCAAAATGCATATAAAGTTATAGTATTACAAGACTACTACCCACTCAGTAAACAATTCTCAAAAAATCCAGTCAAAAGACATCAACTTTACAATATGTTAAAAAATACCTATTATACAGAATAAATATATAATACAGCAACCCTCCACTTAAAAAATGATTATCAACCATTATTTAACAGTAACAAAAAGTCTCCTAAAAATTACAAATTAATGATACTGCCAGATCATTATCAGTTAATTCATTACAAAAACCAGCATGTAAATATAAGAACAAAACCAAAAAAAAAGTTAATTCTTAATGTAGCAAAATAGAATCTCAGTTACCTGAATAAAACAAAATTAAGCAAAGAAAAACTTAAATGCCATAGTAAAATCCTACACAAGAAACCAGGCTTCCAAAATCATAGAAATAACAAAAAACATAAAAAATTAACTACAGCTTAAAAAAACAGCACAAACAAGAATGAAATGTTTCCTTAACACAAAGACAAGAATATCCAAAACTTTACAACCACACCTCCACATTACCCAAGAATACGTTATAAAGAAGCAAAAATAAAACAATACAATGAAGTTACAGGAAACTTAATTACACATAGAATTAAAGCACATATCCCAATATATGCCATAAAATCCCAAAAAAATTTTATTTACAGAATTACATAAATACAGAAATTAATACAATTAAACAAGTCAATATAAATGACAAATTCCACAATATACAGTCAGCAAATCTCCCAAATCCAATATAAAAACAGCTAACTACACCATATTGACACAATAATGAATTAAATTACCTTGTGTAGAAAACATATATGTATATACCCAAAATCATCGATTCTATAAGAACATTCTACAGTTCTATTGAAACCTACAAGGATAAACTGTTTTCAGAAATTTCACGAAAAAGCTTTTTCTTGTAAGTTTCAACAGAAACATCAAAGTTTCTCAAAGTTTTCGATAATTTATTGTATACACGTGCCACTCTAACACAAAATGATCGCTCTAATATTGATGTCAACTTTGGTATTTTCAACTGTCTATTTCTGTTAGATTTGCAAAACTCAAACAAACTAACCAAATATTCCAGAGCACGCAGTTTACATAACTTGTAAAAGTGCAATAAATTTCTATACTTAATATAATCAATAAAAGATAATCCAAGAAACCTTATAACATAAACTGACACATGCTGCCTCATTCCAATAGAATATAGGTATCTCACAACTCTATTAAATGTCAATCCTAACCTCTTTATCACATAACCAAAGGTACCTGAATATACCTCCAAGGCATATAGAAATATTGGCATTATAAGTCCATGAACTACTCTTTTCTTAATGTGAAAAGGCAACATCAAATCCAGACTGTACAATTTTCGTAAGGTAAAATTAACCCTTGATACCACTGAATTAACATGACCTTCA
Organism: Lucilia cuprina; assembly: GCF_022045245.1. NCBI lineage: Eukaryota > Metazoa > Arthropoda > Insecta > Diptera > Calliphoridae > Lucilia > Lucilia cuprina. Next base: position 21,989,928 of record NC_060953.1, on the reverse strand, counting down.
AAGTTCAGTTCCCTGTCAAGAATTACCCCAAGACACTTAAGTTTGCCAACAAACTCAATCATATTATTACCCAAAGTAACAGAGAAATTATTATTATTACCACAGATACCAAATAACATTGCCTTGGTCTTACTTACATTCACAGAAAGATCATTATCCTGAACCCAACTAAATAATAAATCGGCAGTATGATCAATAACACTTTGTAAAACATCAGGAAATTCTACATCACCTCTAAACAAAAGCTGAACATCATCAGCAAATGAAAATGGAAGACATATATTACTAGAAATTCTACTGAATAGATCATTCATAAACATTATGAAAAGCAAAGGTCCCAGTACTGATCCCTGAGGAACTCCACTGTAAACAGGAAGCAGTCCAGAAACACGACCACCACTACATACATATTGTCGCCTATCTGATAAATAAGATGAAATCAGTCTACATGCTGAGCCAGAGAAACCGTAATACCTATGCAATTTTTCTACTAAAATTGAATGATTGACCCTATCAAATGCCTTGGCTAAGTCTAATGATAATAAGACACAATTACCCCTATTAGATACACATCTTCTAATATTATCAGTAAGACCTAGAAGCAAAGAAGTGGTGTTCCTATTACATCTGAAGCCAGTCTGACAATCATGAAGCAACCGACCATCATCAATATGCTTTACCAGTTGAATCTTAATCAGATGCTCAACCATCTTTGATAAAATGGGCAATATAGATATAGGCCTAAAATCATTACCATCATTAATACCACTATTCTTATTCAAGGGAACAATCCTAGCAACTTTCCATAATAAAGGAAAACTAGAAGTTGTCATTATTGTGTTAACCAAATGTAAGACATAATTACCAATAAATGGCATCACAATTCTTAAAAATTTAAGTCCAAATCCATCATAACCAACCGCCCTAGACTTAATAAGTTCAAATGCCGTAAGCATCTCAAACAAATCTACTGACCGAAAAGAAAACCCACCATAAGAATATACAGAAGTATCAATAATGTCATTACCAGTAGATTGATTAGATGAGAAAACATTATTCAAATAATCCGGATCAATACTATCATAGTTGTTAACATTATCAACCACACCATTTCCCTTCAGGATAGACCAAATCTGCTTACTGTCTTTATTATCAAAAATCAAACTATGTGCATTTCTCTTAAATCTTCTTATAATCATTTTAGCTTTATTCCTACATCTACAAAATTTCCTCCAATTGGCATCAGTTCTATTATCCAAATATGCCCCATATGCAAGATCTCTTAGCGACAATTGATAACGAATTTCAGGTGCATTAATCCAGCCATTCCCACATCCACGTATCATTCGTCTCTTCAAAGGTACTGCAGAATGTAATAACTGCAAACCATTATTTAATAACATCAGCTGCTCATCCACACTCCCAGTTAAGTACATATCATCGAAACCACACTCAGAAAGCATAGCTTCAATGGACTCAATATTAACCGAATCATAATCGTAAAATTCAAAAAACTGTCTACCAATAAATCGAGGAACCTCAATCGACAAAAAGATGAAAGAATGACGAGTTATACCAGGACACTGAAATTGATCAGCCAATCCAACCAATTCAGGAGAAGATACCAAAAAACAGTCCAGCAAGGAAGTAGAATTGTGACAAACATCAAAATGTGTAGGCATAGAGTTATGAATCAGAGAAAGATTCATCCTTCTACAAATATTTCGAACCCTCAAGGACTTGACATTATCAAATAAGTTATTATTAAAGTCACCCATAATAACAATATTATTGTAACGAACAAGCAAATCTGATATTTCATCTTCAAACAAATCGAAATTGCCATGAGGAAGGTAAACAACTCCTACCAAAAGCTTTATATTTCCAAGATAAAGTTCAACAAACAAGCATTCTACAACTCCAAAATTAACGCCAACATGTACTACCTTGTGCCCAATAGTACTGCAGATATAAAGTGCCACACCACCACCTCTACCACATGGTCGATCACCTCTGTGACACACATAACCAGGAATGTCAATAACTGCCGTAGACACTATTCCTTTCAACCAAGTTTCACTTACTCCAAAAACATTAAGATGATTACCCTCCAACAAACATTTAATTTCACTAAATTTAGATGAATTTGGATTTAAATTAAAACTAGTGCAATTTAAATGTCCTATGTTAATATTTTACAACAACAATGTTACGCTCTTCTCACAGACGAGTTTTTATCACTTAACGATATATTTTATTATTTTTTTTGCACACTTTAAATATATTTAATAGCCAGAAAAGATTTACAGTCTTATGCAAAAAAACTTACAACATGCTTACTAAAAGCCGTGATACACGGTTGTCAGATCTTACAACGTTGTCACTAAAATGTTCAGAAAATGTCTACTGATCGTCTGAACTTTGAATTTTTCTTTTGCAACGTTGTCAGAAGAAGCATTACCGACAATATTGCAAGACAAAATTTGTAAGTTGACAGAATTATTAGACATTTTCTGCGTATTTTACTGCCAACGTTGTAAGATCTAACAACCGTGTATACATAGCATAACCGTTGTTAAGCTAAATTCGATAAAAGTATATCCAAAAACGATAATTAGCTTAAAATACCTGTAGTAAACCATTGTTAAATATACGAAAGTTAATAATGGTTCAACCGTACTTTAAACCTATATTAAAGTCAAATGTCATTATTGTATTACAATTTATAACTGTTGACGTTTTGTGAAAAATATTGTTGTGTTAATTTTTTAAATAAATTATAAAAAAAATAAATAAATAAAAAACAATATGGATACACTCAATTTAATTGTCTCCATATTTTTTCTTTTCTTTTTGCCAAAAACATAAATTTTGTTTATAAAATAGTTTAGTGATGTGTAAAATATCAATGCAAATTTAAAGAAAACGTTACTCGATTACTTTCTTTAATCAAAATATAATTTTGCTATTACATTAGTTGTTTTATTTGATTTATACGTTGTTTTTATTAAATAAACAAATACAACCCCATTTTTATGTTATTAAATACAATTATTTTATATAAAAGCATAAAAAAATAATATTAGACACGAATACCAAATGAACTAAAAATCGTTCATATACAACATTATTAAAATATTGACAGAATAAAATAATGGTGTTGCCAGCATCAAATATAAAAAAACATTAAAATGTATTTTAGTTAAAATATTGTTTTTGCATATACTTTTTTAATAATGGATTATTAAGCTAAAAGTCGTTGTTAACTAATGTACACTTTAAGGTCATAATAAGGTTTTTTTTTGCATAAGACTGTTAATTTTTTACAAATGAAAAAAATATTTTTTTTATTTTTTTGACATTTAATTTTTGTTGTTCAAATTAAAACGAAAAAAGAACAATGTTGTAAATTTTTGTATGGTACAAGAAAAAAATATTTCAACTAAATTATTATTTCAATATTGCAGATTAAACATCAAAGATACGTTCATATATAATGTTTATAGATAAATTATGTTACAAAATATTTGAAGAAATCTTTTAAAATATAAATTCAAATGTAATCATTTTTTTCAATATTTTTAAATCCGATTTTTTGGAACTATGTTGGCTTGAGAATTCTACTAATACATTCTTAAAGTTAGGTGCCGATTGTCAGTAAATTAAGGTACTTTTTGACAGCGTTTCACTTCTTATTTATTCTTTGATACGAAACACAAAAATTAGAATCGAATGGTTTTTTTACTAAAAATTGTTATAAGGGGTAACTATCAACGAATGGATATATTTTTGGCCCATTTGGTTCAAAATTTTGGGGGATAGTACTTCACTATCTTTTTATGTAATCATTAAAATGTCGATTTTTGACAATATTTATAATTTTTCTCCTTTTATCCAGAGATAAAACCAAAATTCGATATTGGAACTTAATAGACCGTTTGGGGTATCTAAAAATAATATTTTTTGTTACATGAATCTGTATTCAAAGGTTCAAAGATATATTTATGGGATCATTCTTCTGTAGCTAATTCAGCTTATTAGAACTTAAGTCCATTTTATAATACTAGGGAAAAAGTTGTCTGGTATGTATTCTTTTAGATATCAGCCTTTATACATTTTAAGTTTTCAGTATATTGTAGAAGTATACAACTTCAAAACATGCCTCGAAGAAACGCCATTCAATATAGTAGAATCATTCATTTTATAACCAATCAATTACAGGCTGAATGTTTCCATATCATTATGGACTAACTACAAAATATTGATATTTGGTTAAATATTATTCACGATGATAAAAATAAACCCAAAATCTTTGAATTACAGTGTTATTGTAATGGGCAACATAAGCGTGAAAGTTATAAGTAGGCCCAAATGGCCCAAATATGTATTTTTCTTTCGGATGATAGTAACCACTTAAACAATATGAAGCATAAAAAACCTATTTGATTCTAGTTTTATGTTTCGTATAATATGATGAAATGTGAAATACAGGAAAAATTCGAATACTTTTGTGAAGTAATTTTATGGACTTCCTTTAAAAAAAGCTTAATTAATTTAAGTAAATGTAAATTTTTTAAGTTATAAAAAGTGTGATATGGATCCTAAGGACTGTCTAGATAATATAACAAATGTATTTATTTATTTGATTTCATTCCATAGAATACCTAAATTCGGATACTTAGAGAGACACTGTATATACTTTCTACAAAACCTTCGACTGAAGATCTTCAAGTTCTATGTTTTAGGTCTTTTTATAAGCTTTTACCGAAAGATCTTTTATTAGGCTTATAACGGAAGACCGTTTAATAGGCATTTTTAAGTATGTTAGTCTTCCAAGTTCAAGTTTATTTCCGTAAATTCCTTTTATACATGTTTGCTTAAAACTAATATAAAATACATACTTTTTCCTACATACTAGGTATTCAAGTGGGACTTATCATATATTTAAATTAAAGGATTTGCAGTCTAACCACAGAATCTACCCTTTTAAAGTTTCCATATCAAATAGGATTTTCATTAAAATATTCTTTGAAAGCCCTATAATAGTAGCGAGAAGCAATCACTCGTCTGGCAGTGACACGCCGTGTAAAATTGAAATAATTTTGCAATGCAGCGGTGTGTGCTTGTGTCTGCAAAATAATGCCTTTAGTAAGGCCTCTTTACTGTTTCTTTTTCCCGCTGGGAAAAAACATAAAAACTAAACAACACAGCTTCTAGAAAAAAGAGGAGAGTATATCAGATGGTGTTTTGCTTTGAACCGTATAATTTTTAAATATTATAAGTGTACTTTTTGCATTTAGTTAAAAGTCGACTTTTTGCATTTTATGCAAAGTCAAAAAGTCGATTGTTCGATTATTTGAAAGTCGATTTATAGAACCCTAATCTGTACTCATTTTACATATGCATACACATTTTGATATTCTGAATTTTTAATTTAAATTCGATTAGGGAAGTGGATAATCTGAATTTTTAATTTAAATTCGATTAGGGAAGTGGAGCTTTATGTACTCTAGTTTTGAATACCCCTCACCTTCGTAAGAAGGGTATATATAAGTTTGTCATTCCGTTGGAATTTCTATAATATAAATTTGAGGTAGCGGAGTCGATTAAGCCATATCCGTCTGTCTATATGTTTGTTGAAATCAGTCTTTAGAGGACCCCATATATCGGCGAGATCCGAATCTTCAATAATTTTGTTAGACAGGCTTTCGGGAAAATCGCAAAATTGGTCAATAAATAACGGATATATGAGCAAAAATCCGAGACAAAAAATCCTTTGAAAATTTCATAAAAAAATTAGATTTTTTATTCATGCACAGACAGAAGTTGCAAAAAACAAAATTCATAATCATATGGAAAATATTGTTATTGTACGCTTGTTTATAGAAACAAGGCAGAGCTACTAGTGTGTTGTTATTGGCTAGAAACATGAAATTAAGTATGTGGAGCCTGGCTTAAGTTAAAAAAGGAAACTTGTTGGTACTTTTTGAATTAGGTGAGAACCCATAAAAGGGAACTTTTTGGTACATTTTCGTTTTTTTTAAGGTACTTTTTGAATATTCTATAATATTGAACCTAAGAACATGAAATTAAGTATGTAGATACGGAATTAGATGAGAAAGGGAATTTTTTGGTACTTTTTATACCCTCCACCACCATCAGTGGTGAAGGAGGGTATATATAACATTGTCATTCCGTGTGTAACACCAAGAAATATTCATCTGAGACCCAACAAAGAATTTATATTCTGGGTCCTTATCAAATTCTGAGTCGATCTAGCTATGTCCGTCTGTCTGTGTAAAACACGCTCACGTTAAAACGAAGCAATAGAATTTAACCAAATTCACCCCAAATGTTCTTAGTTTTCCTAAGTTGTTTGGTATTGAAAATGGGCAAAATCGGTTCACATCGGGAGAAGTTATGAATCAAAATCTGAAACAACCTCGAAAAAATAGGCATTTTTACACATTCTGATGTAATTTTCTCGAAAACTATACAAGATAATTCCATAAAAATCGGCATACATTCGTTTCCACACAAGAGCTTAACCTTTGCATAAAATCACCAGAATCGGTCCACAATTTCATATACCTCCCATTCAAAAGTACATATTCCCGGAAATTTGGATTTTTGTTAATAACTTTCGTCGTAATGCCGATATCTTCACAAAATTTTAGAGATTAAAATTTTATGACAATAGAATTTATTCAGAGGAAAAATTTTTTGGATGGGTCCGTAATTGGTCATAGCTCCCATACAAGGTCCCCTCCCGAAAATCAATTTAACGCGCATAACTCATTACTAAATTAAGATATCGATATAAAATTTGGTACAGGTATTGCTGTTATATACAGAAATATTACAGTGAAAGATTTTTTGGATCGGTCCATAATTGGTCATAGCTCCCATACAAGGTCCCCTACCGAAAATCACTTAAACGCGCATAACTCATTACTAAATTAAGATATCGATATAAATTTTGGTACAAGTATTGCTCTTATATACAGACATATTACAGTGAAAGATTTTTTTGATCGGTCCATATTTGGTCATAGCTCCCATACAAGGTCCCCTCCCGAAAATCACTTAAACGCACATAACTCATTACTAAGTTAAGGTATCGATATAAAATTTGGCACAAGTATTGCTCTTATATACAGAAATAGTAAAATGAAAACTTTTTTGGATCGGTCCATAATTGGTCATAGCTCCCATACAAGGTCCCCTCCCGAAAATCACTTAAACGCGCATAACTCATTACTAAATTAAGATATCGATATAAATTTTGGTACAGAAATATTACAATGAAATATTTTTTCGGAAAATCACTTAAACGCACATAACTCATTACTAAATTAAGATATCGATATAAAATTTGGTACAAGTATTGCTTTTATATACTGAAATATAACCATGAAAGTTTCTTTGGATCGGTCCATATTTGGTCATAGCTCCTATAAAGGTCCCCTCCCGAAAATCACTTAAACGCACATAACTCATTACTAAATTTAGATATCGATATAAAATTTGGTAAGAGTATCGCTCTTATATACAGAAATATTACAATGAAGGTTTTTTGGATCGGTCCATAATTGGTCATAGCTCCCATACAAGGTCCCTCCCGAAAAACATTTAAACGCGCATAACTTATTACTAAATTAAGACATCGATATAAAATTTGGTACAAGTATTGCTTTTATATACAGAAATATAAGCATGAAAATTTCTTTGGATTTGTCCATAATTGGTCATAGCTCCCATGCCAGGTCCCCTCCCGAAAATCACTTAAACGCACATAATTCATTACTAAATTAAGACATCCATATAAAATTTGTTGCAAGCAACGTTCTCACATAAAGAAATATTACCACGAAATCTTTTTACGATCGGTCCATAATTAATCATAGCTCCTACACAAGGTCCCTTTTAGAAAAACACACATACAAGGTTCCCTTCCGAAAATCAGAAAAAACGCACATAACTCATAACCAAATATTGATATCTATACATTTATCAAAAATATTGCTCTTATATACATAAATTCATATAAAATTGTTTTGCGATCGGTCTAGAAAATCACTTAGATTCACAATATTTATTACCAAGTAATTATATAGACACAGAATTCTGAACTTTTGTTTTCATATGCATAATTGGACATAGCTCCCATACAAAGTACTTTTACGAAAATCTCTTAAACGCACATTACTTATTACCAAATTAAGCTATTGATACATAATTTGGCAAAAATATTAGTTTTGTATACTTCTATTTCTCCTATATTAGGTACAGCCCCTAAAAACGCTTTAACCATATTTAAAGAGCATTATCAATTTGTGTTGAACAACATTTTGTGTAGAACATAATTATATATGTATTTGTATTTTGAAATCTCTAAATCTTTCACACGCATACATACATGCAAATTACTAAATTTATAATGTTCAATAAATCTTGGAATTGTAATAGATTTAACTTTTGGTATTTTTTCTATTAAAGACATGAGAAAACTTATTTCTACAAATATTTGATCAATTAGAAAACTAATAACATAAAAGTAGCTGGTAGAGGGTATTTAAGATTCGGCACAGCCGAATATAGCACTCTAACTTGTTCGTTTTTCAAAAGGCATTTCTTAAATAATAACTTAGAAACATGAAATAAAATATGAAAAGACCGGATTAGACGAGAACACACCAAAAGAAATTTTTTAGTACTTTTTCGTTCTACAACGGTACTTTTGAATTTTCTGTAATATTGAACCTAGAAACATGAAATTAAGTATGTAGATTCGGAATTTGGTGAGAACACATAAATGGGAACTTTTTAGTACTTTTTCGTTTTTCAAAAGACACTTTTTGAGTTTTCTATAGTAATGAACTAAGAAACATAAAAATAAGTATGGTGAGCCCGGATTAGACGAGAACAAATCAATGGGATTTTTTTTGACTTTTTCGTTCTGCAATCAATATTATAGAAAATTCAAAAAGTACGAATTTTCTATAATATTGAACCTAGAAACATGAAATTAAGTATTTGGAGTCGGAATTAGTAGAGAACCGAAAGAGTGAACTTATTGGTACTTTTTTTTGCTTTTTAAAAGGTACTTCTTGAATTTTCTATAATATTGAACCCATAAAAGGGAAGCTATGGGTACGTTTTTGTTTTTCAGAAGGTACTTTTTTGAATTTTCTATAATATTGAATCTAGAAACATGAAATTAAGCATATTGATCCAAAAGTGTAAAGGAGGAGATTTTGATACCTCCTGTTTTTTTAACGTAAAAGTTTTATGAGGATCGGTCTATAATTGACCATACGTCCCATATAAGGTCCCCTTCAGAAAATAACTTTAACACTTATAACTGGCCTAAAAATACGAGTATATAGATGAAATTCGACATCAGTTTCATTCGAGTCAAACGAGGTTTGATGGTGGGTATATAAGATTCGGCATAGCCGAATATAAGACTCTTGCTTGTTTAATACCAGATAGGAACTTTGTGATATGAACAAGTGGCATTGTTTAATCCAAGGTATCTATAAGTTGAAGAAACAAAGATAAGGGCTGCGGTTAATCCCGAACATGTAGATTATACTATTAAAAATTCATATAAATTTGAATGTTTTTAGAAAATCGATTTGCTGCGGATAGTTTTTGTACTAAAATGACCCAAGAAACTTGTTTTCGTTATTAGAGCACTATTGGCTACCACTTAGTGACATAATCTAATTTTTGTATATCCCTAATCAACATATAATGATACGTTTTTCATAGTGAATTCTAACGGAATTCGGATCCGAAATCGTAACATTGTGCATAATATCTTTACGAGTTCGTTACGAATTCGACAAAAATTGTTTAGTGGATATATATACATAAATTTTTTAAACTTATGATTTATTTTTTAGTGATTTTTGGTTAGTTTTCGAAATTTAAAAAAAAAGAATTTAAGAGAATTTGAAAATTATATCGTGACATTTTTTTACCCCAAGTCGCCTTCTTATTACAAAAAGTATTCTAAATCTGTCTGCATTATTAATGCAAAATGTTAGCTAAAAACTTAAACAGCAATACTTTGTTAAATGTTATTTGTGAATAAAATCCTTATTTATGTTAATCGTTCGGCTAAATTATTGTATATACATAATTGATTGGAGATTGTTAAAAATAAACATAAAAAATACAAATAAATACTTAATGTAAGGCACATTGTATAATTAAAGTAAAATATATGTATGTATATGTATTTAAATTACAGTATTAAACTAATATCTTAAAAATACAATAGGTTTTGAGTAAAATATACGAAACATAAAAGAAATTTGAAAAGACTTATTTTAGTATTTACTCCGTTCGATATACCCATTTTATATTCCATATCTAGATCAAGCAGCAAATCGTGATTTCTAGTATAAAATTGATGAATATCGCTAATCTGAAAATACAAATAAAATTTATTATTTAATACCGTTTATTATTTTAATTCTAAATTAATACAAGGTAATAGGACCCAATTTTTACTACATTTGATACCAAAGTGTAATATGTAGTCCGACTCATTGACAAGAGTACCTAACTCTAAGCATTCCCTTCAAACATTTAGAAGACAAAACTATTGCGCATCACCCCAGACGCCACTTCAGAAACACTTCTGGACAATTGTCAGACGAGAACGCACATTTTACAAAAACAAAATACATTGATTTCAAATTTTCGTCTTCTAGAAATATACTGCTAACTTAGATCCGAATGATAGTTAGAAGAGTGCATCCATTTTGCTTAAACAAAAAACCATGACTGTTGAATTTTTTTCATCTGGAGGTATACGTTTTAGTGACTTCAAAATGATAGTTGGGTGAGAACACATATTTTACAATAACAAAATACATTGTTTCCTAATTTGTATCTTCTTGATTTGTATGTTTATGTCACTTCTAGAAGACAGTTGAAGAGTTTTCACATTAGTGTTGTATTTTATTCATCTGTAAGTAAGGATTGTAGTCACTTCTGGACGATTGTCAGACGAGAGCACACATTTTACAAAAACAAAATACATAGATTTCTAGTTTTCCCATTCTGGATGTATACTTTTAGGTTACTTCCGGCTGATAGTAAGAAGAGTACAATAACCAAAAATATAAGAAGGTTTTGTTAATTGGTGAAGTTTATAAAATATATACCAAAAAGTAATTATGTTATATAAATAAAATTAAAAAGTAAGTTGTTATATTTTACATTAAAATACTATTTTAGGAATAAGTTAAGAACTCTAAACGGCTTCCATTTCCATTATTTTTAAACGAAGTCTAATATGTTTAATTAAAAATATTTTTATATAAAATTTCGCCTCTCTCTTAATTGGTTTAGGAGTTATAAGCATTTAAATACTTTTTCAAGTTGTACATTTCGCCTTTCATTTGATAAACATTGCATTTTTAACATATTTAGATTTATTTGAGTTAAATCTTAACTTTCAATATTTTCATTATCGTAACAAAAAAAAAAATACATTAAAATTTTACTTAAAGTATTTAAACGTTAGCTGGAATCATTATATTCAAATTAATACTACTTTTTTATACATAAATTATTTTTTGACTTGGGTCAGGCCACTTGACACGAAATTGCCCATATAAGATATTTAATATTAAAATCAAATATTTTAAAAACCACCCTTTTTTAATACAATTTTATTAATTTTCATATAGCTTTGGATTTAAATCATCTAATTATATGTAGGTACTTTTTTAGTTATTAACACCAGGTCTTTCAATGACCTTTATATGATACTAATATTCTTAAGTTTTTGAAAGTGTAAAACTCCTTAATTAGAAGAAAGCAAACAAAAAATAGTATTGCAGTATTAGTGTCAAAAGCAATATCCCGTTTAGGGTCGTTAAGATGTTTCTATCGTTAGTGACTGTAAATAATTTTATAAATAATCCATGACTTAGTAATTTCGAATCTTTATAGACGGTTTAATTCCAAGTTATTTAAAAAATGTTCATGAAAGGTAACGTTTTATTGATTTAAAACAATAAAAGAATTAATTAATTAATTTTTAATAATTTAATTTTTTTGTTTAGAAAACAATAACCCCCTATTAAAATACTTCTAACAGAATTTAAATATAATAAAGGGATCTGGTAAGTTACATATGTCTTGTCATATTTCAACACGCGGTTCCATTAAAAATGTCGATTATTTGGTGTTTGATGGATTAGACGATTTGGTGACGATTGTCAGACGAGAGCGCACATTTTACAAAAACAAAACACATTTATTTCGAATTTTCGTATTCTAGAAATATACTTTTAGGTGCAAAGAATAATAAGAAATTGGAATATGATATTGTTTTACAACAATAACATATCCTCCCCACATAGACGAGTTTTGTGAAAATTCAACACACTGGCGAAAGTCCGACACTCTCACAATTCGTCAAAACTTTTTCGCGAAAATATGTTACATGTCCTTCAATGAGTCATGACGAATCTCGTACCGACTAGCATAATGCACAACCCTTACTCACGGTGTGAGTACCTCCCTTCATCATGAACCCGGACTGTACCAATAAATTTTTCTACAAATTTTTCTACTTCTAATCACCGAACAGAATACACCGAATAGAGGAGTTTGCTGTAGTCTCCTTGGCCCTTTTCCCTTCCATGGTCATTCTCCTATCCACGCTTTGTCATGATGAGCCCATCTTCGCTCCACACCACCACTTACCTTTAACCACTCACTCTAAAAAAATTAAATTTAGCCCTGCATATTTTCGCTTAATTCTCAATACATATTTATTATTATAATTATTATTATCGCAAGTCTTACTTTAACAAATGCTAACAATCTAGTACAAAACAAATAATTAATTTTTTTTTCATAAAATACCAAGTCCAAAAAAAAAATTTTGATTTTCTAATGAACTAATAATGTTCACTGGTATTACCTCAACACACTTAGCAGGTATATAAAATGATTAACCGTCTTCCCGTTTCCGCTTATTTTTATTAACTTCTCAGCCTAAAAGAGCTCTCTTAAGTTGATTATAATATTGGCTATCACAAAAAAATTGCCTAGTATAATTGAAAGAATCGACCAGATCTATGCGATGAGCTAACACCTTCCAAAACAAAAAATTTAAAAAAATAACGTTTGGTATTTAATGAATTACAATATTTAACTTACAACTATGTCCTTCAAAAGACAAAATTCTATTCCTAATTTAACAATAACTTATCTAAAACGTTTCTTTTTTTATCTATTAAGCTATTTATTTCCTTCCTGTTCGTGTACCACAAGATATCCGTATGGGCAAAAATTAAGGTTAAGGAACACAATTATTATCATATAAATCCAATAGAGAATGATTTTTCGGTCGCTGGGAATTATATGTATACTTAATTAGGTTACCTGGTAGGAGTTGACGTAATGGTAACAGTTGATTTACTCCTTTCTTGCTAGAAGACTTAATCCAGAAAAAAATATTTGGCCTCCGAATGCCTTGCCCTGCTCAAGTAGGAGACCAGTGGCAATATAGCTATAATTGCAAGGATTCTCGCCCCAGTACCTTTCCCAGTTTTTTGCGTCTCTTGTACCGAACAACCTTAACCGCAAAAAAAAACATTTTTGTAACGAACTATTATATTTGTTCTATATATCTTTTCTGTACCTTAATATATTTTTATAAATTTTCTAATTTATCCAAAACACTTTGTATCACGAACAGTTCAAATTTGTTTCACCGTTACCAAAAAATTAATTTTAGTTTCTTTGAAATGTTCACTTTATTGAAACTTTGAACATTTAATGTAATAAATTTCAATTATTAAAAATTATCTTGCTCTATGCGGTTTAAAGTCTTGTTTTCTTCAAAATGGACGAGCTGAACTCCCTATTTATACCTTGAATTTCCATTAAACATTATCTTCCAAATTAATAGATATATTTTTGCCCTTCTATTGACTATTTTCTTCTTTTTTTAATATATCTCCTATATTCATCCTTTTCTAAATTTTAAATGTTTCCAGTTTTGTATAAATCTTGAATCTAAACATTGTTTAAAAAAAAAACTAACAAACTTTTCGGTCCCATTCATAAATACTTTTACTATGTTCTCTTCCCATAGTGTTTTACATGTTGAACATTCACTCATCTGGCAACCCTCAATTTCTTTTCATTTGTTTTACTCATACAATAACAGACCAAAACACAAAAAAAAAACATAAACAAGAGTCTCAGTCAGCATGGTAAGTACATTTTTCTCAAAGAATTTATTTTGTTTATTTTTTTATTAATATTAAACATTTCAATTCATTTCCATTATTTCTTTCTTTTCAGGATTATCCGGATTGGTATAAAGTATGGCAAAGTATCGTTCCTAAAGTTATTTTGGCAAATTACTAATGTTCTTTTTTTTTCTTTTCAGTAGAGTCCGGGAATGATTGTGGTGAGGCTCGGCCACTTAAGCGTCATTCCTGCCGCCGATGAGTCACCGGGATTGGCCATCCCATGAGAGAAAGTGGCTCATCACATCTAGAGCCGGAAAGAGGTGGGGTTAAATTTTATGGGCTGAATTTACATGTTCCCATTGGCTCTCCCCATACTCAAATGGCCTCTTTCCCTATATTGCTAAATTTAAAGAAACTCTAGGGGCGGACAAGGGCAAAATTATTAAAATCTGTTGAGATTCCCCCCCTAGAAACTGTTTCCTTAAGGGGACCCCCACGAAATTTATTTTTTTTACTACAGAGACGTCGATAATTGGGGGGGGGTTTGGTTTATCGACATGTCCGTCCGCAACAAAACACCAAATTTTAAGAAACATGAAATAAAAGGTGGTGTGCGAGGGACATTTTGTGATATTGAACGTGGGGAACTCCCACACCCTGCAGTCTCAAGAGCCGGGCCTAATATTTTGACAAGATATAAATAAACTTTTATACAAAGGTAAGGCTACTCATATAAATTATACGGTAATTATAATACATTTGTTTTCAGATCTTAAACATTGGTGGGATGGCTTCAAAAATATAAATTATAAATGTTAAAACCTTTTCGATGTATTAGGGAAGTACTTGAAATTACTAATCTTTAATGAAGTTACTTTTTGTTTTTCTTTCTCTTATCTAGATATTTACTGGATGACCTTTCCGTATACTTTGTATCTACAGACTATTATTGCACAAAATTCCCATTATATAGTAAGTACATAACTATGTATGAATATAAATTAAAGTGTATAATCACCATTCCAAATCTACATAAAAATAGAACACACTGTTACATATATTAGGGCGAGATTACACATATAAAAAAAAATACTTAATAAATTAAAAATAATTAGCTTCTTATGTCCTAATATTTGCACCAAGTGTATCACAGATTTTGAAATAAATTATTGCACTTTTCTAAACTTTAATATCTTTCATGTGGAATACCCCAATTGGTTTTCCACTCATCGATTCCAATTCATACATATTGTTGCCTATAGGTTTAAGAATTCGGCATTTTATAAATTTCTTGCAAAATTTAGCGTTTATATTTCTTTTGAAATCACTTAGTACTGTATTACGTCTGTATACTTCTTGTCCTGGCCTGAACTTTATTATCCTAGCTCTTTCGTTGTACCTTTTTGCAGATTTTTCATAGGCTTCATGGAGATTTTCCTTTATCTTATCTCTAATTATTTTCAGGTTCTCATTTCTATCAAAATTCAGTATCTCATGATCATTTAATGACAATAATTTTCTGGCTAATCTGTAATCCACACCACTCGTAAACATGTGGAATCCAAAGAGTGCAAAGAAAGGAGTTACCCCCGTAGCCGAGTGTACCGATGTTCTTAAAGCGCACTCTATTTCGGATAAATACAGATCCCAATCTCGGTGATCCTTATCAAGATACTGCCTAATAGCTGCTAGGACAGACTGATTCACCCTCTCAGAAGCGTTTGATTGCGGTGAATATAGGGCTGTTTTTAGGTGTTTTATTTTATAACTTTCTATCATGTTCTGAAACGCTTTTGACATAAATTGTACTCCATTGTCACTGTGGATAATTTCAGGCACACCAAGTTTATGAAATATCTCAGTAATTAGAAATTGAATTACATTGCCAGATGTTGCCTCTTTCATGGCCTTTAAAAATGTAAATTTGGAAAAATGATCCACTACTACAAATATAAAACAGTTACCACTCTTTGACCTATGATACTTTCCTAGAAAATCAATGTAGAGTTTTTGAAAAGGTCTTTCGGTAACAACTTCTTCTCCAATCCCTGGCATTAGATGTAGATTTGACGGTTTGGTTTCCTTACAAATTTGACATTTGGTAACATAATTTTTGATTTGCGTGGTCATTTTCGGCCAGTAGAAGAATCTTTTGACTCTTTCCAAGGTTTTTGCTATACCCCCATGAGCTATATTATTTGGAGCATGAGCTTTCTCAATAATTGCAATTGTAATGTTATCTGGCAACCATAACTTCCACTGATATTCATTTCCAATTTCCCTATCAAATTGAGTTCTCTTATAAACCATCCCATCAACTACCTTTATATCTGGCAATTTAATTAGCTGTAATTTCATTGATAAGATTTTTATACTCTTCGCATTCAAATTCATTCGTTTCGAAGTCTAACATTTCCTCCTTACTCAGCTCACTAACATTAATTTCAAGATGAGCCCTAGATAACATATCAGCCACGACATTATCCGGTCCTTTACGATGCTTAATGTCAAAGTCATAGGCTTGCAATAGTAATGACCATCTTGCTAAACGCCCACTTAAGTCTTTAAGTGTCATCAGCCACTTTAAGCTAGCATGATCCGTTATGACAGTGAACGGCATCATTTCCACATACTGTCTAAACTTTCGAATTGCCAAAACCGCAGCCAAGCACTCCTTCTCGGTGACACTATAGTTTCGTTGACACAAATTCAGCTTTTGCGAATAAAACGCGATCGGATGCTCCTCCTCTTTTTCATCTAATTGAAACAGCACCGCCCCTACACCATAGTCAGAAGCGTCGCACTGTAAAAAAAAACGTTTTGAAAAATCGGGATGCCTGAGTACCGGAGCTGAAGTCAGAGCCTTTTTTAGTTTCTCAAATGCGTCTGTAGCTTCAGGGGTCATATTAAATTTTTTTGATTTCTTTAAAGTGTCAGTCAATGGTGCGGAAATGGTAGCAAAGTCACGTATAAAACGCCTATACCAACCAGCTGTACCTAAGAAGCTTCTAACTTCTCTTGTATTTCTTGGTAATTTTATGTTTTTAATTGCCAGAACTTTTTCAGGGTCAGTTTTTAACATTCCTCCGCCTACAATAAAACCTAAATACTTGAGTTCTTGGAAGCAAAATTGGGATTTTTTTAGTCCAATCGTGAGGTTGGCATCTTTGAGACATTTTGCTACTTTTGTTAAAAAAACTTAAATGTTCTTCAAAAGTGCTGGAAATGATTAGAAGATCATCTAAATATATAAAAACATTATCTTTTAAACTTTGAGGTATCACCTTGTCCATTAATCGACATAGTCGCTGGGCCGCATTACATAAGCCGAATGGAATTACTCTAAATTGATATAAGGGCCGCCCAGCTACTGTAAATGCAGTGTATGGTTTACTTTGTTCATCAAGTTTGATTTGCCTAAAGGCGTACTTGAGATCTACACTGCTTATATAGTAAGTCTCATCTATTCTACTAAGAATTCCATCTATGTTTTGTAAGGGGTAGGCGTCTTTTATTGTCAGTTTGTTTAGCTTTCTTGCGTCTAAGCACAATCGATTTTTCCTGGTTTCCTGACAATGGTCGTTCTATTGCTCCATGGACTATCGCTGACTTCAATAACATTTAACTGCAACATGTTGTCAATTTCAGTATATGTTATTTCCTGGACAGCTGGAGATATAGGGTAATACCGATCCTTGACCGGGACAGCGTTATCCACTAGTCTTATGCTATGTTCTTCTAACGATGTCAATACTAGTCCTTTCTCCTCAAACGTATCAAAAAGTTTAACTACTTCATTTAAGCTTTCCTGTTGTTGTTCTGTCAACTCATGGGGTTTCATTTTGTATTCAGACTTAGGATTACTGAAATCTTGTTGTAATTTACCTATATCTAACTCATCTATTCCTACTACTTCAGGAGCCAATCCAAACATTCTCCAAAAGTCAATTCCTAAATATAAATTTTGTTCCAAATCAGGACAAAGATATAACCACATTTCATGTTGTTGCTCTTTGTATTTTATGGATAATTTTACTTTCCCTATTATACTATGCTGTTGTCCACTGGCTGTTTTCACATTGGTCAACAGATGGTAAATTGGAATTCCCCATTCTTCTAAAAATTCTCTACAATTTTTTTCCTAATATACTAACTGAGGCTCCTGAATCCAGTAATCCCTTTATTAGCATTTTTCCTATAAAAACATCTATAAAAACCCTAGGATCATTATTATTATTACTGTCTGCTCTTTTTACTGATTCAACTAACAGTCGCCTTGTTTGTTTCCGCTCTTTGAATTTCCGGCGAAGTTCTAAAATCCTGTTCGTTATAACTTTCGGTCCAAAAATTCTATTCCTGACTTTATTATAGTTTTCTTTTCTCAATTGTAATGGAAGACAATGTCTAGTTTGAGGGAAATTATTGTTTGTCTCTGCTAACTTTTGTGCCAATATCTTGTCTTTAGAAATTTTTATAATCTGGTTGTAGCAGGGTTCTCCCTTGGACGAGGGTCCCCTGTAGTTCCCACGCCACTCCTCATGTTTTTTTGTTGGCATGATGGGCATTTTGGTTTCGTTACATTTGGCTTTCCACATTTGTAACAGAATAAGGCACGTTGTTCAACTGGACATTCCATAAAGGTGTGACCAGCAACTTTACAATTCCAGCAAACTAATGTTTGTTTGAGTTGTTCATTGCCGATGTGCAAGGCATCTACATCTACCACTTCTGCAAGCCTTATACTGTCATTGTTATCAAAATTATCAAAATATAATTCATTTACTTGTCTAGATATCCGATTGTTTATATTTGGGTTAGATCTAATTTCTTTTCTGGGAAAATTTCTTTCTGCTTCATGGCATTCAATACGCAACTGTTCAACTGATGACACGGATATGGGATAAACTATAGGAGCTACATTGAGACTGAGGTTTCGCTTTATAATTTTGATCAGGTCATATTCCGGGATAGGCTGAGTCAATTTAGATCTTAGCTTATTCATGACATGGAAATAATCGTCGATCGGTTCCGAATTTTCCTGTTTTCGCTCTACCAGATCTCGCATTATTTCAAAATTGGATATTGGTCTTTGGTATTGAGATAATAATGCTAACCGTAAAACTGGCCATTCTGTCATTCCATGCATCCCAATAAATGACCAATACCAATCTTTCACCGATTCTGACACTAACAAGTGAAAATCTCTAACTAATTCGCTTTCAGGTATATTGTAATGAGCTCTTAAATGTTCTAATCTAAAAATGAAATCATCAATACTGATGGACTTATTATCAAATGTGATACCGAGTTTATCGATCCTAATTTGTCTAATATCAAACCCTTCATTGTGCCTTGGTCCAACATTATTGTCTTTACTTGGTGGACAAGAAACTGGACGGTTACCAAGAGGATTTAGTTCAGGAAGATTAAGAGTTCGGATATTACATCGCTCAGGTATATACATATTCGCATTAGCTGAACTGACATTGGTATACATATTAATATTATCATTACCCCCATTGTTACCATATGTGTTTCGGTTATCAACGTTTATCGGATTACTAACATTCTCGCCATCATTTTGAAAATTGGTCTGAGAACTACTGCATTGGTTTAAGGACGCTACCCGGGACAAATTCTCAACTGCTTTAGCTAAATCTCCTATTGTCTTTTTTATTCCTACCATCTCATCCTGCACCATTTTGCGAACTTTATCCTCCAAGGATCTTTGCACCATTAATGCTTCATCTGCTACCAAATCCCTTACGCCGGGATCTAAACCCTCATTATTTATAATGGGCGCTGCATTTGATCTTGCCTCGTCGACTTGCGGTGCAGATATAATAGTTCCGGAAAGATCTGTGAACTGTGTGGCGGAATGATGTGGGTTTGAGTTGTTCGATACATTCATATTGTAGGTTTTTCTTACTTTTGGTTCTGTATGGATATGGGATCTATTTAAATCGAATTCAGGATTTCTATATATTTTTCTATTTTTCGGTATACGACTAGATGCACCTATCCCGGTTTCCCTTTGGCTATTTACTCGTTTGACTTGATTTCTAGTTTGTATATTCATAACTTCCGGTTAGCAGGATAATATATATCGTAATTAGTCTACACCTCACCAAATTGATATATAGACTAATATCTGATATACAAAACTTAAATTAGCCAATTTGATGAATTTTCTTTTACTTTTTAATCTTTCTTTATAGGGTAAACTCTGAATAAGCACGTTATAACGACAAATTTTTAATCACTTATACGTTAAACAAAAAAAAAACTAAAACAAAAAAAACTACAACAACATAACTTAACAAATTTTAAAACATTTATCAAAACTAATAAAATCTAATCATTTATCTAACTGTAAATATATATATGTTCTAACAATATTTTTCACTATTATTTTTTTTGTTTACTTTTTTTCAGATTTTCATTTTTTTTTGAGGAGTGGTTAATATTGGAGTGACGTGTGTGGAATATATTTAACTGCTCTCATCCGAGAACTATTAGTTCTAAGTGTTACCTGGCGGTGATATGATATAACAGACTATACATTGACAAGTCTTAGCATATAGACTTTCAAAGATCCAAGAAGAAAATGTCATGATACTTTGCATTCAGGCAACTTTCCTGATGAGTTATCAGGCCCTTTTCTTCTTGGATTAAAACTGTCAAAAAAAAAAAAAACTAACAAACTATTTGCATACTTAGTAGTGACTTTAGTACGATTAATATAAGCTTCTTCGGAGCATTATTAAGAACATTAATCACCACTAATAATATTATGTTCACATATGTCGTAGAATATAATTTCTATATATAATACTTCAAACTTTTGCTCTTTATCAAAATGGATATTATATTTTGAAATTATTCTCTCACGATTCTCATAAGGATCTTACTAAAATAATTAATTGTGTTTTGGTTTTTCTACACATTTGTTCTTATTACAAGAACACCTAACTTACCATTGGGCGCCATATTGTTACATGTCCTTCAATGAGTCATGACGAATCTCGTACCGACTAGCATAATGCACAACCCTTACTCACGGTGTGAGTACCTCCCTTCATCATGAACCCGGACTGTACCAATAAATTTTTCTACAAATTTCTCTACTTCTAATCACCGAACAGAATACACCGAATAGAGGAGTTTGCTGTAGTCTCCTTGGCCCTTTTCCCTTCCATGGTCATTCTCCTATCCACGCTTTGTCATGATGACCCCATCTTCGCTCCACACCACCACTTACCTTTAACCACTCACTCTAAAAAAATTAAATTTAGCCCTGCATATTTTCGCTTAATTCTCAATACATATTTATTATTATAATTATTATTATCGCAAGTCTTACTCTAACAAATGCTAACAATCTAGTACAAAACAAATAATTAATTTTTTTTCATAAAATACCAAGTCCAAAAAAAAAATTCTTCGATTTTCTAATGAACTAATAATGTTCACTGGTATTACCTCAACACACTTAGCAGGTATATAAAATGATTAACCGTCTTCCCGTTTCCGCTTATTTTTATTAACTTCTCAGCCTAAAAGAGCTCTCTTAAGTTGATTATAATATTGGCTATCACAAAAAAATAGCCTAGTATAATTGAAAGAATCGACCAGATCTATGCGATGAGCTAACACCTTCCAAAACAAAAAATTAAAAAAAACGTTTGGTATTTAATGAATTACAATATTTAACTTACAACTATGTCCTTCAAAAGACAAAATTCTATTCCTAATTTAACAATAACTTATCTAAAACGTTTCTTTTTTATCTATGAAGCTATTTATTTCCTTCCTGTTCGTGTACCACAAGATATCCGTATGGGCAAAAATTAAGGTTAAGGAACACAATTATTATCATATAAATCCAATAGAGAATGATTTTTCGGTCGCTGGGAATTATTTGTATACTTAATTAGGTTACCTGGTAGGAGTTGACGTAATGGTAACAGTTGATTCACTCCTTTCTTGCTAGAAGACTTAATCCAGAAAAAAATATTTGGTCTCCGAATGCCTTGCCTTGCTCAAGTAGGAGACCAGTGGCAATATAGCTATAATTGCAAGGATTCTCGCCCCAGTACCTTTCCCAGTTTTTTGCGTCTCTTGTACCGAACAACCTTAACCGCAAAAAAAACATTTTTGTAACGAACTATTATATTTGTTCTATATATCTTTTCTGTACCTTAATATATTTTTATAAATTTTCTAATTTATCCAAAACACTTTGTATCACGAACAGTTCAAATTTGTTTCACCGTTACCAAAAAATTAATTTTAGTTTCTTTGAAAGGTTCACTTTATTGAAACATTGAACATTTAATGTAATAAATTTCAATTATTAAAAATTATCTTGCTCTATGCGGTTTAAAGTCTTGTTTTCTTCAAAATGGACGAGCTGAACTCCCTATTTATACCTTGAATTTCCATTAAACATTATCTTCCAAATTAATAGATATATTTTTGCCCTTCTATTGACTATTTTCTTCTTTTTTTAATATATCTCCTATATTCATCCTTTTCTAAATTTTAAATGTTTCCAGTTTTGTATAAATCTTGAATCTAAACATTGTTTAAAAAAGAGCTAACAAACTTTTCGGTCCCATTCATAAATACTTTTACTATGTTCTCTTCCCATAGTGTTTTACATGTTGAACATTCACTCATCTGGCAACCCTCAATTTCTTTTCATTTGTTTTACTCATACAATAACAGACCAAAACACAAAAAAAAAACATAAACAAGAGTTTCAGTCAGCATGGTAAGTACATTTTTCTCAAAGAATTTATTTTGTTTATTTTTTTATTAATATTAAACATTTCAATTCATTTCCATTATTTCTTTCTTTTCAGGATTATCTTATCACAGTCCGGATTGGTATAAAGTATGGCAAAGTATCGTTCCTAAAGTTATTTTGGCAAATTACTAATGTTCTTTTTTTTCTTTTCAGTAGAGTCCGGGAATGATTGTGGTGAGGCTCGGCCACTTAAGCGTCATTCCTGCCGCCGATGAGTCACCGGGATTGGCCATCCCATGAGAGAAAGTGGCTCATCACATCTAGAGCCGGAAAGAGGTGGGGTTAAATTTTATGGGCTGAATTTACATGTTTCCATTGGCTCTCCTCATACTCAAATGGCCTCTTTCCCTATATTGCTAAATTTAAAGAAACTTTAAGGGCGGACAAGGGCAAAATTATTAAAATCTGTTGAGATTCCCCCCCTAGAAACTGTTTCCTTAAGGGGACCCCCACGAAATTTTTTTTTTTACTACAGAGACGTCGATAATTGGGGGGGGGGGTTTGGTTTATCGACATGTCCGTCCGCAACAAATATGAAGGTAATTTACCTTTTTGCACCGTTTCTTACAGAAACAATATATTCATTATTTTTTTTTTGCGCACTACACTATTAAAAAGCCTGAAATTGTCTTATTTTTTATAAACGAGAATTAATTTTTTTTAATTTTTTTTGACAATTAATTTTTGAAGAATTTTAATAAAACTAGAAATAAACGAAGTTGTAAATTTTGGTATTGAAAATGGTTAATAAATATAAAATAATCATGATGTTTTGCAAACATGAGAATAAACAAATTTAAAAATGCATTTATTAAATGTTTACAGATCAATAAAAAGATTCCAATAAAAAGATTAAAATATCTGTGAAAGAATAAATTTAAATATTTTATATTTTTCCTAAATTTTTTTAAGTACGTTTTTATGCAACTATGTAGATTGGAATCAGTGGTGAAAGTGGTTGGAGCTACAATACTTATACAAAATTCTACCAACACATTCTTAGAGTTAGGTACCGAATGACAACTCCTTTAGGTACCAACTGACAAGCCCCACTTTCTTTATATTCTTAGGTTAGGTGAGAATACACATTTTACAATATCAAAATACATTGTTTTCGAATTTGTATTTTCTTCGTTTGTATGTTTATGTCACTTTTGACAGTTTGAAGAGTGTACGCATTAATGTTGTATTTTATTCATAGTAATCACTTCAGGACGATTGTCAGACGGGGGCACACATTTTACAAATGCAAAATACATTGATTTTTTGTTTTCTGGAAGTATACTTTTAAGTTACTGCATTTTTTAGTGTAAATGCAAAAAAAAAAATAAAATGTAGAAGTTTCGCTAAGTTCAGTGATGTTTTGTCTTTTGTCCTGTCATGTTCAGTTTAGATTATTCATTTTATAACTTAAGAAAGTTTTTGAATTTAATATTCATAGAAAAATAGTGTAATGTATTGTGAATCTTAAGTGGTAAAAAACAATATGACAGTGTTGTGTTAAAAATTAACTGTTAATAAACATTTAAAAATGTATTGTTATTTTGTAAAAATTGAAAAAATTAAAATTTATTATATAAATAAGGAGTTATCTTCAAGGACTATATAAATAAAATTAAAAAGTAAGTTATCATATTTTACATTAAAATACTATTTTAGAAATTAGTTAACAACTCTAAAAGGCTTCCATTTCCATAAGATTTTGATTAAATTATTCTATTTATAGATACTTTCTTAGTTACTAACACCAGGTATTTACTTATCATATGATACTAATATTCTTAAAATTGAGCATATCGTTCCCAAGATATTGAACTTAGGTAAATAGTTTCTGAAAATGTCTAACTCTCTTCTATCTTTAGTCATTGTAAATAATAATGGGTGGTTTAATTCCAAGTTATTTTAATGTTTTGAAAATTTTCATGAAAGGTAATGTTTTTATTGATCCAAAATAATAAATAAATTAATAAATTTTTAATTATTTTAATTTTATTAGAAAACAGTTACTAATATTGAACCCGCTATTAAAATACTTCTAGCCGAATTAAAATATAAAAAGAGATCTGGTATGTTATACATGTATGTCTTATTTCGTCATGCGGTTCCATTAAACCCATGAAAAACTTACATTAAAAAGTAATGAGTTAAAATGCTCATAAAACCTCTTTTCACTATTTATTCTTTAGCATTTTAACTCATTATTTAAACACGGTGATGTCATGAAGGACAAGTACTTCTACGCTCGCTTACAAATAGGGTTAACTCCCTATTTGTAAGCGAGCGTAAAAGTATATTTGCTTACAAGAAGTATATTTGCTTTCAAAAACTTGTTGAGTAAGTTGTTTTGTTTTTAATAATTAAAAGGAGCCAGTGCGAATACGAACCAAGGACTTAGGTTTATTTGTAAAGTGTTCTAATTGCACCACTGGTTAGCTATTCAAATAATGGTTTTCAGATACAGAGTTAATGTTGCTTTATGTGCAAACAAAATGATATAGTTGAAAATAAAGTACTTCTATTTCAGATTAAAAGAAGGGATTACTCGAGTACTTCAAAGTAATGCAGACGGCAAGTAAATAGTCATTGAAAAGTAAGTGGTTATGGAAGTACAACTCATTACCTAGTTTTTGCTGGGAAAAATTTGATTATTTGCAGAAAATGAAAAAAAATGGATCTGGCCATTTAAACTTTGGTTAAAATGTAGTTAATTTTAATAAATACAGAAGTATGTATATTCAATATTAATTATAACATTATTTTTGTTTATTTCGTTGAAGGATTAATGGGTTCCATTAATCCCTCACTTCAAGAAGTAACTTCCTAGTCACATCTAGAAGAGTTTTTGGCAATATCTCACTTCCAACAGTCATCTGGAAGTTTATTCTGCGGGTCTTTTAGAAGTATCTTCCACGTTACGCAGCTCGGCATCAGTTCTTCCCAACTGGTGACAAGAATTCGTATACTTCCGTAACATCGCTGGCGAGCTTTTATCACGTTTGAAAGTTTCACACAGGTAACTTCCGCAATAGGAAATGTTTGTAGAAATATTTCTCATGCTCACTTTCGCATATATTTATTAATTTATGATTCTAACCGTTTACTCTTTTGTGTTATAAAAACCGACTTTATAATACAATTTCTTTATTTCTCCTTTTTCTTACATTGTGAACAATTTAAAATTTGTTTAATACTCACTTATCACTTATGTTTATTATACCCTTCACCTTCGTGAGAAGGGTATATATAAGTTTGTCATTCCGTTTGTAATTTCTATAATATAATTTTCCGACCCTATAAAGTATATATATTCTGGATCCTTATAGATAGCGGAGTCGATTAAGCCATGTCCGTCTGTCTGTCTGTTGAAATCAGTTTTTAGAGGACCCTAGATATCGGCGAATCCGAATCTTCAATAATTCTATTAGACATGCTTTCGAGAAGATCGCTATTTAAAATCAGCAAAATCGGTCGGTAAATAAAGGAGATATGAGCAAAAATCCGAGACAACCTCTGAAAATTTCATCAAAAAATTGTTATAAAAGCAACAACAACACTGTATATAGAAAAAAGATGTACACGTGTGTGTGTAGATAAATTTGGTTTTATTCAGCTGTGTATTTTTTTGTATGTTTGGAATCCAAACATACAAAAAATACACAGCAAAAAAGTATGATTTGCATTTTTGTTAAAATAAAATAATTTTCCCTTTTGTTTTGCAAATATATTTTTTAATGAATAGAAAAAGGTATTTAAAACGTTTTCAATTATATGAGAGTAGATTGTGAATTATTGTACAATAATTTTTATGCGAATAATGTAAGTTTGAAATTTAAAACTAACACAAATTTTTTCCAAGTGCTTTTTAAAACAATTTTTTTTACGATAAACAAGAACAAAATCTACGTCTCGTCAATGTTTACCAGCAATGAATCAGAGGTCGAAGTCGACCGGCTTCGAGTCGGAGCTTAGCCGCCGCCGAACTATATTTAGTTGCTTGAGCCGCCGCCAAACATTCGGCTTAAATCGACTCAATTTTTTAATGTTTTTATTAACTAGACTGTAAGATCAATTATTTTTGATTCTGTAACATAATAAATTATTATTGGCCAAACTATATTTTAAAAACGTACAAGATTTAATTTTATGTCGACTTCGCCCTCTGCAATGAATACGAAAGTGTTGTTGTTTTACTCTTGCTTGTATACTGTTAAGAACAACAACAACGTATTGCTAGTGTTAAGAAAACACACTGTCTATAGCTAAGCGCATTTACAAAAACAAAAGAGTACCAAGCGCATAGGGCTTGGGCACCCTTGGTTCGGATGTTGTTGGGGTCATTGCGTTGTTATTTTTGTTTTTCTGTGTTTTTCGTTATGTATGTTTAGATGGCTTGTGTATTTTGTTTTTTATTTCGTTTAGCGTTGTTGTTCATTTTGTTTTGCTCTTGGTGTAATAATAATGTAGTCGGGAAAAAATTTATAAAACGAATATGTTCAAAATACACTCTGCTGAAGGGCCGAATATAGCACTCTTACTTGTTATATATTAAATTAATACAATTTATTACAAAATCAAAATTTCATAATGTATTACACAACTGATCACTATGAAATAAATATATTTAACGAAATTTGCAAATTCTTTTTCTTTTGAATTTTGAGAGCAAGAAGTTTTCGTTTTTTGAAATTTTTATTCTATCTACTTATCATCATTTAAGTTTCTTTTTGGTATATTAAAACGCACTAAAATTTAAAAAAATATGATAAAAATTAGAAAGTAATGCATTTTGTTTTTGTAAATTTTTTAACTAAGAACTGAGAAACATAAACTTTAGTCTTTATAGTGACCATTTCAATACCCTGCCAGCAAATTAGAGTTTAATTTTTATTTACTTTCTAATTTTAACCATAATTTGTTAAATTTTATTGCGTTTTAATACAAAGGTTTAAAATTGTTAAGCCTTAGTTCAATTCTTATAATCGAATAAAAATTGATTACTATACCATTCTAGGATTTTAAAAATTTGTATAATTCATTCTTTACAAAATCGATTACAAAATAGCTTTAATCGTTTTTTCTTCATTCATTTTGTAGGAGATTAGTGAAAACTTTTTAAATAAAAATGTATATACATTAGGGGGTATTTTGTTTCTAGAAATTTTATTTAGTATTTTACAAATACAATTTTCTATTTTAATTTCAGCTAATTAAATATGATTAAACAAAAAACAAACACAATTAAACTAAAATAAATATAGATCCTATTTAAATTTACATAAATGACAAATCTTACTCGAAACATATTATATTATTATTTATAAAGTTTTTAAAACTTCAATTTTTAAATTTCATTGAATTTAAGAAAAATTTCGTAATTCATTTTTGAGTAGAATTGAATTAAATAAAATTTAAATCATTCAAAGTAGAATGTAATTCAAACATGAATGAATTTAGTATATGAATGAAATAAAATAAACTGAAAGACTTTGAATTAAGCTGATGACTTAATTCCTGAGAGTTAAAAAAGGATTGGAAGATTAAACTTTATATTTCTGAATTGAGATTTTCGTGAATTAAGCTCACTAAATCACTCACTTAACTCACCGCTTACTAAAAGTAAGCGGTGAATGGTATCATTTGAAAGGTTTTTTGAAGCCAAGTCTAGTGTTGCACAAAATTTGCAAATTGTGCGTACATTTAATTTTTATTAATGAAAAACATAAGTTTAAATATTTTGGAATATGACAATTATTAGCAAAGGTTTATTTATGATTTATACATCATTGGAGACGCGGCTTAAAATCTCGTTCAAAGGATACTCCATATTGGAGTATCCTTAGTGTTATCGTTACCTTTGAAAGGGTAGCGAAAACACGTTTTTGCTTTCCATACAAAGTGAGTCGGTCAAATGACTATATTCTGATTCAATGTGAAATGTCCTTAAAAATATGTATCGAAATTAAATTTAATTTAATTACTAATTCAGTAAAATTACAGTTTCTAAAAAAAGTAAAGGGCAAAAAACTTATAATACATGAAACGATTCACAAATTTCAATTTGATTCACAAAAACATAATTACATTATTCTATACAAAGTGAAATACCCATACATATATTGCTATAAACCAAATGAGAATTATTTCATCTCATTTTATTGTAGCGTACTTTAGGTGTGTGGCTAAAGTTGTTTTGTTGTTGTACCAATAGACATAGAACAACATAACAAATAATGGTTACACACTAGAGTATTCAAACGATTAATCGTCGTTCGGTTAATCGATTAATTTTTGACGATTAATCGTTCGAATAAATGAAAAATTTCAAATAACGAATAAACCGAATAATTTCTATCAATTAACCGATTAAGAAAAACTCACTATTTAGCAGTAAAATTACTATATATTTTCTACAAAATTTAATATTTTTATAATAAATTTTCTTCTTTTCTTAATTTCTTAATCATTTTTCTAAATAAAGAAAATGGAAATAATTATATCGCCTTTTTTCTACAACCATTTTTTTGGGAACGTTGTTGTGTTCTTAAGTACATATTTCTAATAAGTTTTTCAGCAACAGTTATAGTTGAACTAGTGTTCAATGGAACGTATGAATTCTAGAACGCGTTGAAAATCTTAAAAACAGTAATATCTTTATAAAGAAAAGTATTTCACATAAACAGGAACAATTGCTAATACTTGAGAGAAATCTTAACATAGAATTGAAGTGAAAGAAGTGAAAATAATATTTTTGTTTATAAACCGTGCAAGAGTTATTTTCAAACATGAAAAAATCTATGCTTGCAGGAAACTGTGGACAATTACTATTAACTCTGTGTACTCAGTTTTTCATAATCAGCTTTTATGCTCCAGTAAAAGGACTTTAAAGTTTAAAGACATCCAATTTCAAAAGATGGAATTCCAAATTTATATTAAATAGTTGGTATTAATATTAATTTCAAATGAAGCTGAGTTCCTCTGCTTCGAAATAATATAATTTATTTCAAATCATCACGAAAGAATTGGAAATCTTAAAGAAAATTTGTCACAAAAAAGCAGTTAAAAGTTTTTGAGTTGAAAATGTAACCTTTTTAAATTTGACTTCTTTTTCGATTTTTCTCTAAGTGAGACAGTTAAATAATATAGATAGAATGTACAGACCCAGCTTCCATTTGATACCAATATTAGCATTATAAAATACATATAAATATTTTAAATATTCGTTTGTAGTCCTTTAAACTTTGAAGTCAATTTATAAGGACATAAAAATAGGAGTACACAATTCTATAAGTGGAATCTATTTTCACATGCTTATCAACTTTTCTATGAGTGAATGTTTTTTTCAAAGTTGTTACAGGGTGTAATATGAAGAAAGTTATTGTAAAAAGCAATCGAATAAACCGGATAAGACAAAAATACGAATAATTGAATACCCTATTACCCATTAAACAACTTTTGCCGAATTCGTACCGACAGTAGGCACAAGTTGTCGATTTCGTATCCGAATACCGTCAGAATTCGTTACGAAAATCGTATGAGGAAATTCGTAAAAATGTTGTCGGTCAGAATTCGTTATGAAATCTGATGTAAATTTCTGGGGATATTCTGAAGGAATTTTTGACAATTCTGATTAAAGTCGGACAAATGTCTAATATCATACCTGCGTTCTTTCGACATTTCGTAGGAAAGTCTGATCAAATATAAGAAAGTCTGATAAATGTCGAAAAAATGTCTGATAAAATAACAGACAGTTCGTACAATAGTCTGATTAACTATAAGATAAGTCTGATGAATGTCTGATAAAATATCCGACAGTTCGTACAAAAGTCTGATCAAGTATAAGAAAATGGCCTCACTATTCCGATCAACGTCTGATGAAAACTATTTTCATATATATAATTTGTTATGGTTTAACATTTTTAATTTTGTTAATAATTAATAAGCTTCCATTATTCATGACTTCTTAAGGGTGCATAAATAAATAATAGAAACTTATAGATTATTTTTTAAAATTATCAATATTAAACAATAATACTTACGTATTACATACCAAAATAAAGTTCATTGTATACATATTAGGGTATTCATTTATTCGGGTTTTTGTCTTATTCGGTTTATTCGACAAATAATTATTTGAGGTTCTACGTTAGCCGGTTAATAATCGGATAATTAACAATTATTCGGTTATTCGAATAAAAGGAAACTAGATGTTATTATTGCTTTTAACAATAATTTTCTTCATATACACCCTGTTACAATTTTCAAAACAGCATTCACACATTTATATGTATTTTATAATGCTAATATTGGTATCAAATGAAAGCTGGGAACATAGAAAAATAAATAGAAGTGTTACTGAGAGTAAGAAATATTACTCTCACACATGTACAAGTTCTGTGAATTTAATACACTTGTATGAGTCTTATTATTTTTGTTTCCATAATATAACAAAAATATGAAAGTATAAAATGTATCTGAATACTCTACCACATTGCGAGTAAGTTGCAATAAGTTATATAGTGGTTTTTAATCTAGAAATTATATTACAGTAACATATTCGTATATATAAAATTTTTTTAGTCGAATTTTGTAAAGATCCTATTCTTGTATAGCATATACCGCTTCTAAAGTCTTATTTTATTGATAACATCATTGCATTGACGCAAGTGTTACTAACTTCAATATATAATCAAAATGCCGTTTCCAAAAGTGTGGTGTAGGGTGTATTTAAACTGCTTTTGGGATGCATTGAAATTAACAACAATCTTTTATACTAAGCGTTATTTCAAGCATTTATACAATTCCTATGAACAAAAATAGTCCCTGCTTCAGCAATAAACATTGTTAAAAGTTGTGTTTTTGCCACAAAAATATTGAAAACATTTTTAGAAAAAAACGAAATTTTCAATTGTATTTATTTTTTTAATATTATTTTCAAGTGTCAATATTGGTCCAACCCAGCAAACACAACGAGTTTAAATACGATTTAAAATAATTTTTAATTAAAATCGTTCTTGAATTGTTCAACTAAAATTTAATAAAAAAACTAATTAAAATCATTATTGCATAAAATATCGAAATTTAATATCAAATAAAAATATAAAAAATTCTTAAACGATAGAGTTTGTGTTTGTGGGGTTATATATTTTTCAACTCAAACACTCTCACGACTTCGACAGCAGGCTTAGGTTCTGTCACTCTCAGTTTCATTTCTATGTATACTTATTCTATGGCTGGGAATCTGAAATTCTATCTACATTATTTACCTGTCTCACTTAGAGAAAAAACGAAAAAGAAATGAAATTTAAAAAGGTTTCATTTTCGACTCAAAAACTTTTAACTATTGTTTTGTGACAATTTTTTGTTTGATTTCCAATTCCTTCTTGATGATCTTGATGATTTTAAATAAATTATATTATTTCGAAGCAGAAGAACTCAGCTTCATTTGAAACTAATATTAATACCAACTTTTTAATATAAATTTGGAATTCCATCTTTTGAAATTGGATGTCTTTTAAACTTTAAAGTCCTTTTACAGGAGCATAAAAGCTGATTATGAAAACTAATGGTCCACAGTTTCCTGTACGCATAGATTTTTTCATGTTTGAAAATAACTTTTGCATGGTTTATAAACAAAAATATTATTTTCACTTCTTTTACTGCAATTCTTCGTTTAGTTTTTTATCAATTACTAGCTATACCCAGTGTGCTTCGCTACCCTCATCGTAATGGAATAAAATAAATATCATTATTGTAAATGTATATATATATCTGCAATATCAAAAATTCCCCTTAAGTATAACAAGTAGTCCGACTCTTTGACAGCAGTACCTAACTCTAAGCATGTATTAGTGAAAAAAGTACATAACTCTAAATATGTGTTAGTAACAAAAATGTATATGTATTGGTGTATTCCAAACACACAGAGTTTTATAAAAAAGTTAAAATTTTAAATTTGTTCGAATTTTCAATACCAAAAATTTAAACTCTGTTTGAAAATTTAAATTCAAATACAAAAATGAAATGTCAATAATTAGAAAAAAATACTTTTTTCCAGTTTAGGAAAATTAAACAAAATTTTGTATGAAAAGTGAGATAAAAATTTTTAAAAAATTACAGAATTTTTGTGCACAACCGTAATTTCAAGTACAATCCTTAAAAGTGGCCAAAAAAGTTTTGACAAGTTTAAATTTCTCACAAGAGAGAGTAATTTCCTGTATATGAGAGTCGGACTACTTTTTATACTTTGGTGTAGGGTATTATATGGTCGGTCTCGATCGACTATAATTTATTACTTGTTTTCCAATTATGTTTATGCAATTGTAAATATTAGCTATTAATTGTGAAAAATTGTTTCTGTTTTTATTTACAAAACTAATTACAAACAGTGTTGCCAACTTAGTGCTTGTAGCACTATTTGCGGTGCTTTTTGGTGTGCCAAACGCGGAAAATTTTGCTCATGGTGCCTTTCTTCAAAAAGGCACTAAAGTGGTGCTTTCTAATTTTATGACAGTGCATTTAGTGCTTTTTATACCCAACATATACCCAAGATGAGTGGGGTATATTGATTTTGTCACTCCGTTTGTAACACATTGGTCGTATATATTTTGGGTCCTTATTAAATTCTAAGGCGATCTAACCATGTCCATCCGTCTGTTCATCTGTCCGTCCGTCTGTCTGTTGAAAGCACGATAGGGTTAGAACGTAAAGAGCAAACGAGTTAAATTTTTCCACAAATTTTTATATGCATCAAAATTTCTCTACCAAATGACATTAATACTCATTACCGACTTAAAAATATTCGACATAAATATGTTTTATATAAGCCAAAATCTCTCTAGCAAATTTTACGGCAATCGGTCCATAATTGACCCTACCCCCACATATGGTCACCTTCAAAAATTGATTTTAACGCTCATTACTGACTTAAAAATACGTGTTTAGCGGAGAAATTCAAAATAAACTACTTTTATACAAATGTAATCTTCCTACCGAATTTAATTCGGATTTATCGGTAACGTAACCTACCCCCTATTAAGGTCCCCTTAAAAATATGAGTACAGCGATGAAAATTGACAAAAAATAAGTTTTATATAATTTTTTTAAACAATTGAATCTATCCCTCATATATAAAGCCTCCATGATTACTTCATCGTTGTACTCGCAATAAAAAGATTTTTATTAT
Organism: Lucilia cuprina; assembly: GCF_022045245.1. Classification (NCBI taxonomy): domain Eukaryota; kingdom Metazoa; phylum Arthropoda; class Insecta; order Diptera; family Calliphoridae; genus Lucilia; species Lucilia cuprina. Next base: position 21,955,697 of record NC_060953.1, on the reverse strand, counting down.
AATTCTTTATGCCGAATTTTATGACGATTGGTCTATAACTGACCAACAAAACAAAATCTATGTACAAAATGTACAAAAGCAAATATTCTTCAATAACAAAAAAAAAAAAAACAAAATATTCAAAATACTTTAAAATAAGTTATGTTATTCACTATCAGTGAAATTAACAATTTTTCCAGAACTCAAAAAACTTAAAAATAATATATAATATATATATATATATATATATATATATTATATATTATATATATATATATATATTATATATATTATATATATATATATTATATATATATATATATATATTTTGCAAAAAAAATATATTTCATAAGTTTTGTAAAATTTTACAATTTGGGTGTGGGTACATCGGTTGGCCAGTTGGTAGTGTGCCTGTCAGTTTGAATGTTTAATGACATTTTACTATTTTTAAAATTCTCATCTTATTTATCTAATATTCATCAAACATTAGTTTTAGTTCTTACGTTACTAAAAATCTAACTCACACCGGTGAAAGACTTTAGTATGACGCATGTTTTGTTTTGCAGCCCAATGTTCTAAAAAACGAATTTTGGAGTCTTGTAGGAAATGAGCGAAATAATGTGCAATTTTTATTAAAATAAACAATATTTGACTGAAAAAACGTTAGTGCCTTTTAACCCATTTTCAGTTAGAAAATTACGCTTTTTTACCCCTTTTTAATTTTTTTGCGCGCGTTTTGCTTGACCAATGTTGGCAACACTGATTACAAACAACCTATGCATGTTTCCATTCTCGCAATTGGCGAACCCTAAAATGGTTTAGATCAGTCCGTTATTTCACCTAGTTCCTATACAACTGTACCCCCGAATAGGGCTTGTAAACATTGTAATCAAACTACAGGTCGCAATTTTGCAGATAATTCAATGAAATTTGGCACATGATCTCTATTATACCGTAGACGAAGTCTATTGAAAATGGTTAACATCGGTACATTATTTCACCTAACCCCCATACAACTGAACCCTCGAATAGAGCTTGTAATCAAACTACAGGTCGCAATTTTGGAGATAATTCAATGAAATTTGGCACATGATCTTTTATGGTTCTGTAGACGAAGCCTATTGAAAATAGTTAACATCGGTCCATTATTTCACCTAGGCCCCATAGAACTGAACCCGACCAAACCAAATAGGGCTTTTAAGTTCATTATGTATAATATACTCGTATCTCGACAAAAAGATGCAAAACCAAGTTATATACTAGTCTTGAACTTTATAATTATAAGGCCTCACAGGGCCCATCTAAAAAGCCCCCATCAAAATTTTACTTAAATATCCACAGTTTTATTAAACAGTAAATTGCTTTAGTATATTTGAGGCAAGGTACAATTCAACTTATATGCTTTATTATGAAAACTAAATGACATTTTATTCATATACAGGTGTAGGGTATTATATGGTCGGGTTCGCCCGACTATAACTTCTTACTTGTTTCAATATGAAATGGATTTTGAAATTAAAGTAAAATTTTAAAATTTTTGTTTTTCATTTATTTATTTTTTGTTTTGTAAATTTTTTACTTTCATTTGTCAGAAATTTATGTAGCCCAATGAGCTAGTAAAATTTTATTCACCTCATATCTATCAAGAATTTACTTTTAACCATAGTAGAAAAATAGAAGGTAGTGTCAAAATCTCATTATACCCTTCACTTTCGTGAGAAAGGTATATATACATAAGTTTGTCATTCCGTTTGTAATTTCTATAATATAATTTTTGACCATATAAAGTATATATATTCTGGATCCTTATAGATAGCGGAGTCGATTAAGCCATGTCCGTCTGTCTGTTGAAATCAGTTTTTAGAGGACCTCAGATATCGGCGAGATCCGAATCTTCAATAATTCTGTTAGACATGCTTTCGAGAAGATCGCTATTTAAAATCAGTCAAAATCGGTCAGTAAATAACGCAGATATGAGCAAAAATCCGAGACAACATCTGAAAATTTTATAAAAAGATGTCATATTTTTTTATCATGCTTTGTTAAATAAGCAACAACAACACTGTATATTAGAAAACGATGTACACGTGTGTGTAGATGTATGTATATGGTGTTATTCAGCTGTGTGTTTTTGTTTAGTGAATTTTCTTCGTATATTTGGATGTAGGTTGGTTTTATTGCGTTGTTTATATTGTTTTTCTGTGTTTTTTCGTTATGTATGTTTAGTTAGATGTCTGTTGGTTTTGATGCCTTGCGTATTTTGTTTTTTATTTCGTTTAGCGTTGTTGTTGTTCATTTTGTTTTGCTTTTGGTGTAATAATAATGTAGTCGGGAAAAAATTTATAAAACTAATATGTTTAAAATACACTATGGTAAAAGGTATATTAGATTTGGCACAGCCGAATATAGCACTCTTACTTGTTATTTTTTAAATTCTTTATCTGACATGCCTTATTTTTTTGATGTTTTCGTTAAATTAGTGATACCATATATAATTTAATTTTTTCCATTTTATAATGAAATTTCTATATACATATGCTTTGAAGTTTATATAAAAAATTTATAAAAATAATTTCAGTTCAGTTTGAAAATATTATAAAAATTGTTCTTTTGAAATAAAATTATATATATATCAAAATCATAGAAAACTAATTTTTAACTTTGATTTTTAATTTTGAACTGCGAAAATACGAAACACTTCTGCAAAAATTCCAATGTATGATTTTTTAATGTTCCTATATTACTATGGTTTATTCAGATCATTTCTATAAAAGTGATATTGCAATCAATTCAAAACGTACAAGATTGGATAGAGATGCTATCCCAATGACTACTAGGTATGTACATGAATTGGTAAGGAGTTTTGTAATATCTATCTTAAAAATACAATTTATTAAGCAAAATCTGCTATGTTTTGGTTTACATCTCAAATCATTACCAATATGTGTAGAGGAAATTAGTTATTTAATTAAATTCCTTTAATATAACAAACATTTTATTTAGATAAACTAAGTACACATTTTTTGTGAAATATTTCTTGAAATCCATTATTATTCTTAACATGTGACAACTCTGTATATAAAGTTTAAAATAAGGAAAACATCAAAAAACATTTTTTAAATTTAATTTTTTTTGATTGAGACTACCTTCTTTATTTCTACTATGCTTTTAACAGTAAATGATGAAACATAACTGGGGCATAGCGCTTTTTGCCATACAAATTGGCATTTTTTGAAGTCGTAGAATGCGCTTGTAAAAATAGATTTTATTTTATTTTGAGAGTGTTTATTTTTATGCTCACATTTTTAGGTACTCATTCTCTCAACAGCATTACCATACTTTCAAAATATTTTCATACATTTTATAAACAAAACCATGTAAATAGGCAACGAAAAATAAAAACAAAAGAAAATAAATAGAAATATGAAAGAATTTGTAGTTACTGCCGTAGCTTTAATTATGGGCCTATGTCGTTTTGACAACGTTTTTGCTTGAAGTTACAGTCGTGTTCTGTTTCATCATTAAATTGCTATCGTTTGGCACACGTTTTGAGAAAAAAAAATTAAAAAAAAAACTACTTATTGTTGGCATAAAGAAGGATCTAGCCTACAATAGAATTCTTATATTTGTCAGTGGTTTATTAACCTTTTAATTTATAATCTTTATTACATTAATAAATACTAACATTAAAATAGTAACATAGTTAAAAGACAAAAGAAAATAGTAGTACAAAAAAATACGGAAATTTCATCAATATATTAATATAACAAATTATATTATATAATTATGGTACATATATTTTTCTTTAATAAAATAAAAATAATAAAATAGAAATATTTTGAACATATGTATATTCAATTTGTTTGGAGTATTTTTAGAAAAAACTATGTTAAAACATTCATGTAGTGACTGTTAAACATTTGCACTATTTTATTGTAGTGCAAAATTTTCACTACCACTTATGGTTAGTGGTGGTGGAAAAATTTTCACTACCACAATTTTTTTTAGTGGTAGTTGATATATGTTTCACTAAAAATAGTAGAAAATCAAAATTTCGTCACTATAGTGGGATTTAGTGGAAACCTTAGTGCACAGAATATTTAATGCACTACCCCCAACTCTGAAAATTGGTTATTAAACCTATAACAAGTTTTTATGAATACACCGTATGTCGTCAAATGAACATAATTGAAACCAGGGTACGTATTGCGATCGAATTCAATTTAAAACAATCTAATTTGATATAATCTGAGTGATTGAAAAGTGACCGAGTTCGGAAGAAACTGTTCCGCCTGTTTAATACTAACTTGATGTGTCGATTTCGTTTCAGTTTCAAGTCAATTTTTTATAACATAAAAGTGCGTAAAAGTAGTATATTTCCAGTTTTGCTATAAAAATAGAGAAACTGAAAAGTATTATGATTTTATACTCTTTTATGTTATAAAAGCGACTTTATAATACATTTTTTTATTTCTCCTAAATAGGCATTTTTTACAAATTCTGATGTAATTTTCTCGAAAACTATGCAAGATAATTCCACAAAAATCGGCATACAATCGTTTCCATACAAGAGCTTAATTTCTGAGTAAAATCGCTAGAATCGGTTTACAATTTCATATACCTCCCATACAAAAGTACAAATTCCCGGAAATTTGGTTTTTTGTTAATAACTTCCGTCGTAATGTCGATATCTTCTCAAAATTTTAGAAATTGAAATTTTATGACAATAGAATTTATTCAGAGGAAAACTTTTTTGGTGGGTCCATAATTGGTCATAGCTCCCATACAAGGTCCCCTCCCGAAAATCACTTAAACGCGCACAACTCATTACTAAATTAAGATATCGATATAAAATTTGGTATAAGTATTGCTCTTATATACAGAAATATTACAATGAAAACTTTTTTGGATCGGTCCATAATTGGTCATAGCTCCCATACAAGGTCCCCTCCCGAAAATCAGTTCAACCCGCATAACGCATTACTAAATTAAGATATCGTTATAAAATTTGGTACAAGTATTGCTTTTATATACAGAAATATTACAATGAAAGATTTTTTGGATCGGTCCATATTTGGTCATAGCTCCCATACAAGGTCCCCTCCCGAAAATCACTTAAACGCGCATAACTCATTACTAAATTAAGATATCGATATAAAATTTGGTACAAATAATGACCTTATATACAGAAATATTACAATGAAAGTTTTTTTGGATCGGTAAATAATTAGTCATAGCTCCCATACAAGGTCCCCTCCAGAAAATCACTTAAACGCACATAACTCATTACTAAATTAAGATATCGATGTAAAATTTAGTACAAGTATTGCTCTTATATACAGAAATATTACAATGAAAGTTTTTTATGGATCGGTCCATAATTGGTCATAGCTACCATACAAGGTACCCTCCCGAAAATCACTTAAACGCGCATAACTCATTAGTAAATAATGATATCGATATAAAATTTGGTACAAGTATTGCTTTTATATACAGAAATATTACAATGAAAGATTTTTTTGATCGGTCCATATTTGGTCATAGCTCCCATACAAGGTCTTCTCCCGAAAATAACTAAAACTCACATAACTCATTACTAAATTAAAATATCCATATAAAGTTTGGCACAAGTGTTGCTCATATATAGAGAAATAATATTGTGAAATGTTTTTCCGATGGGTCCATAATTGATCATAGCTCCCACACAAGGTCCCTCTTAGAAGAACATACATACAAGGTTCCCTTTCGAAAATCAGAAAAAACGCACATAACTCATAACCAAATATTGATATCCATACATTTTTCAAAAATATTGCTCTTATATACATAAATTCATATAAAATTGTTTTACGATCGGTCCATATTTGGTCGTAGCTCTCATACTAGGTCCAGAAAATCACTTAGATCCACAATATTTATTACCAAGTAATGATATAGATACAGAATTCTGAAATTTTGTCTTTATATACATAATTGGACATAGCTCCCATACAAAGTCCTTTTACGAAAATGTCTTAAACGCACATTACTTATTACCAAATTAAGCTATTGATACATAATTTGGCAAAAATATTAGTTTTGTATACTTCTATTTCTCCTATATTAAGCCCTGCCCGTATTTAAAGAGCATTATCAATTTGTGTTGAATAAAATTTTGTGTAGAACATAATTATATATGTATTTGTATTTTGAAAATCTCTAAATCTTGAACACAATAAATCTTTGAATTGTAATAGATTTAACTTTTGGGATTTTTTCTATTAAAGACATGAGAAAACTTATTTCTACAAATATTTGATCAATTAGAAAAGTAATAACATAAAAGTAGCTGGTGGAGGGTATTTAAGATTCGGCACAGCCGAATATAGCACTCTAACTTGTTATTTTTATTTTTTCATAAATGTTCTATAAATTACTCTACTAAAAAACAACTTATTTCCAACCAAATAATATTGACTTACTTTTGAAACATCTCAAACAAAAATAAGTACTTTTTCTAGTAGAATTGTAAGTACTTTACCCGATGAGTTCTGGTGATTTTTCTAGTGAATTTGTAAGCAAATATTCTGTTGGGAAGTTCCTATAAATATATTAACGGAAGGGCGGACAAGATTTGTTCTCCCCAAAAAGTGATTTTAAGTTTATAAGTGCACTAAAAGGTAAGTGTGAGATTAAATATTATAAATAAAATAATATTATAGTGGTTTTATTATTTAAATCAATAAAAAACACATTTGTCCTAAACCAATAAAGAAATCGATAAATGCTTTTGTGCACCGTAAGAGGTACAAAATGTAATAAAAAATTCAAAACAGGAACTATATGTATTATAATAAATATTAAAATATCCAATTTTATCAACATATATACATACAGTGAATCAATTAAGTAAATTGCCTATGTAAAATTTTATAAATATTAACACAAAAACTTTATCTGAACAATTATTTACAGCAAAATAAAACTATTTGTTTGTTGTATTTTTTAAAGAATATCTTATATTTTAATTTTCTACCATAAAATGTAAAATCGTGATATTATTTAACGAAATTTTGATAAAGTGAGAACGTATTGTTAATTTTTAAGGTCAATAAAGTATTTTGCTTTTTTAGGGTTTTTTTGTTATTTTTTAAATATTGCTGCATTATTTTATAAAATTTAATATTTTTATTATTCCTATATATTAGAATAGCATTTTCAGATATTTTAGTAGTGAAACGACATTTCTTAACTGATTTATTATCCTATATACCTATATGATTTTATCAATATTTGACTTAATATGAAAGCTATCGTTTCTTTAATTAAATTTCGAAAATAATAAGTAATCTTGAATTGGATACATGATATATTAGATAATCAATGGATTTAGACCTAGAAAAAATGTTTAGTCGGGTATAAACCTATGTATTATAACAAAAATAATCTAGGTTTTTTGTCATTTTGTATTGATGAACAAAAACTTCATTACGGAAACCCCATTATACTGGGGGGTACTGTGTAAATTTTATTTTGAATTGTAGAATATTGATTTTTATTCAATAAATCTAACCATCCTAGCCACTCTGAGTATGGGGACATCACCATATACCACTATAAAACTATTACATGATAAAATCCTCATTTTCAACCTCATATTTTAAATGCTTTATTTTATGAATAAGATACAGTAGGCGTATTAGGATCTGAAAAGTTATTCTTGATTTGGGTTCTAACTATATATAAGTGTATGTATTAGCTGAAAGTTTTTAATTTTGTTGAACTTAGGGTATGATAACCACCTCTATTTTAAAGTATCTAAATTAGGTATTTTTAATGTAGTACACGACAGTTTACTTTACATTGGTTCCAAAAATCCTAAGGTCTGTTTAGAGGTCTAAATTAAAACATAGTGTTCCTCCTAGTTCGTATATGGATTTTGGAGAAGATAAATCAGGGTACAAGTCCCCTCACTTTGGCAGTTAAAGATTTTGAAGCACTACTCAGTGCGTTTTTATACCCTACACCACTTTAGTGGGGAGGGTATATTGGGATTGTGCTGTTTGTAACATACAAAAATATTCGTCCTATACCGACCTTAAAGTATACCAATCGGCTTAGAATCATTTTCTGAGTCGATTATGCTATGTCCGTCTGGCTGGCTGTCCATGTAAACCTTGTGCGCAAGGTACAGTTTTCAAGATAATTGGATGAAATTTGGCACACACGCTTCTTTTGGTCCAAGGACGAAGCCTATTAAAAATGGTTAAAATCGGTCCATTATTTCGACTAGCCCCCATACACCGTACCCCCCAAATAGGGCCTTTTGGCTTATAATTAATTTAAATGATCTATTATGTTAACAAAAGTTGACAAAACTTAGTTTTATAGAACTTTAAATGACATTACCGATTTTTGTAATGATCGGGCTTCATTTGACCCTATCCTCCATACAAACTCCCCTTCAGAAAATGACTTAAAGGTCAAAATTCACTTACAAACACTAATAACACTTTTAAATTCTACATAAGTAATATTGAAGAAGACTTAACTCCCCCTACCAACATTTTTAAGGATAGGGCCATATTTTGCCCTACTCCCCTTTGAGCCCTCTTAAAAAATCTCTTTTTTTGCCAAAAAAAGTAAAAATATTCCGAAATAAAGTTAAAAAAACAAACCAAATGCTTTATTTTTTAAATAATCCCCATTTTTAACATACATACTGACTGGTGTAGGGTATCATATGGTCGGCTACGCCCGAGTATACATTAATACTTGTTTCTAATAATTCTTTGCATCATTTCATCAATTACTCTATTTAATATTTTTTAATGTTATTGATTAAGCATCTCATAATTATATTTTATTGAATTACACTTGTTCTAGAAATATAAACTAATTTTTTTATATCGAAATTGCCTCATTATTATAAACATTATATAAACATTTTTAAGGCAAATAACATCACATTTTTACATAATGAGGATATGATTTTTGCAAATTACAATTAAAAAATACTTAACACTCGTCCTTTTAACAATAAATTCCAAAAAGGAATTAAAACATAATTTGAAAAACCCCAACGAAATTAAGCGAAATTCTCAATATGCAAAATACTTTATTGACATGCAAATTCTGATGAAGAATAATAAAATGCAACAACAAATGCATAAAAATTTGTATTTTAATATTTTTTCTTGGTTTTCCACACAATCACTATTTTTAATTGGAAAACATAAATTTACTTTTTACATGTTTTTTTCCAATTTTATTTATGAACAAAAATCTAAATTCTCTTAAAAAAGGTAGGCAAAAAATTTAGTTGATTCACTGTATGTATTATTATTTAAAAATATTACAATTAAAGGAATTCATTGCATTCTTTAAAATTTAATTATCTAAACTTAATTTTTTTGGTTCAGTCTGTCACGTACATATTTGCATATACACATGCATGTAAGAATTAAAAATAAATACTAAAAACAAAACAATAAAAAACAATTTACTCTAGTTATAAAAATTGTTTCCAAGTTATTGTAGAACACTACAAAATTTGTATTTAGCTGGACAAATTAATTTTTAGTTTGAAACTGGACAAGCATCAAATAAGCTGGACAATCCAGCCAAGTTCAGCCAGGCTGGTAGCCCTACTGAAGAAGATTTTCTTGGAACTTCAGCAAAGCTACATATAAATGTGAAATTTAACAGGCAACAAGCCATACAGGCTTTAATGATATCAAACAATGATGGTGTGCAAAGTAATATACTAGAAATAAAACAGCAATTAAGACGCCAGCCAACCAAAGTAAATTAATAAAGTAGCGACATCTCTTGTTGTACAACAACATCTACAACAAACACATGTATTTTGTTTTTGGAATAATCTAAGAATGTGTCAAAATAATATTTAAGAAAATTTCCTTTAACAACAAAGTGAACAAAACATAAATATAAAATATTACTTTTAAGTTGAAAATCAGGGTTCCAAATATTCATTCAGTTAACATTCGCGCACATGAAAAACGAAAAATTATTTTGTTTTGTTATCTTCCATTCCACAGTGGGGCAGAATGGAAATTTTTTGGAAATAAATCTGGCATTTCTAAACGGCTGATCCGATAAAATTTGGCGTGAGCGTAGCCAAGGAGTATTCGAGTTTAAGTTTTGAAGATGAACCCCGCAGATACCCCAGGGACGGAGCTGTGGCGGCTCAAAGTAGGGTACCTACGACATGTAAAATTTTTAAACTCATGCCATTTTTTGTTTTTCACCCAAATACAAAAATTTTTATATTTTCTGAAAGCGCTCGACATGAAAAAACATGCTTGGATATACTACTTATCTCTTATAATATCCGAGTTATAGGCATTTAAAAATTTAGTGATACAAAATTTACCATACCTTGGTCCGCCTTTTTTTGAATACCGGGCGTAATTTTGGACCAAATGGACTCAATTTTTTCTTGTTAGTTAGACAACAAAATTTCCAATAATATACATAAAATTTCAGATCAATATCATTTACTGATCCAACAATATACTTTTTTAGTTTAAAAATTCAAAAAATTTTAGATTTTTGCCGTTTTTTTGCCCAAAATGTGTCCTAACTCTTTATTAATAAAATAAAATTTTCTTTAAGAACATATAACAATTTTATAGTTTTCTAAAAGGTATCTTTACGCAGAACGCTTTGGCGTAAATTGAAAATGTTGCCACTGCGTCCTTCCGAATATGACCTATTTTTAATCAAAACTTCAACTTTGGGCGACATGTCCTAAAATCCCAAAGCTGGGATCAGAAAACTGAAAACAGTTTTGGAAACCTCAATATGTTTTCTATTTACTCCAAAAGTATTTTCCCAGCTTTGAAAGAAATGTGAACCCTATGGGCAAAAATGTAAAAAATCCCATTTTTAGGATTTTCATTCCTATTTTTGGGAATTGCGGGATGCCCTTTGACCTTTTCAATTTTCTTTTGCATTTTCTTATTTGAAATGACAAATTTAACAAGCGTTGAAGATTTCATTGAGTTTTGTTCATAAATAAAGATTTTGTCATATATTACATATTTGTTAAATTTCTAAAACTATGATTTATATCAAAATTTTAATAGGGTCGCAGATAGCTACAACAATTTAGTCCATATTTATTCCTTTTTTTAGTTAGATATGGAAATTCTCAACCCTTTACAAAAAATTTCATGCCAATATCTCAATTACATTCAAAAATATGTTCATTTAAACCTGTGTCCTTTAATTTCATCTTTTGCATATTTTAGCACAGCGTTTAAATAGGCAGCACTAGCACCACCTCTCTTCTATATGACTATAAAATAAATATGAAACTTTATCATTTTTGTATCACTTTGCTACTAAAAATTGCAGTCATATATATTCGTATTACTAAATTTTTTTGACAGATCATTTCGTTCTGTTTCGTTTATGATCATGTATATCGACATTACGACGGAAGTTATTAACAAAAAACCAAATTTCCGGGAATTTGTACTTTTGTATGGGAGGTATATGAAATTGTGGACCGATTCTGGCGATTTTACTCAGAGATTAAGCTCTGGTATGGAAACGATTGTGTGCCGATTTTTGTGGAATTATCTTGCATAGTTTTCGAGAAAATTACATCAGAATTTGTAAGAAATGCCTATTTTTTCGAGGTTGTTTCAAATTTTGATTTATAACTTTTCTCGATGTGAACCGATTCTGCCCATTTTCAATACCAAACAACTTAGGAAAACGAAGAACATTTTGGGTGAATTTGGTTGAATTATATTGCTTCGTTTTATCGTGAGCGTGTTTTACACAGACAGACGGACATAGCTAGATCGACTCAGAATTTGATAAGGACCCAGAATATATATACTTTGTTGGGTCTCAGATGAATATTTCTTGGTGTTACACACGGAATGACAAAGTTATATATACCCTCTATCAATACTGATGGTGGTGGAGGGTATAAAAAAGAGGGTCACACAAAAACTTTTTTCAATCTCAAATGAGGAAATTGCTGATACATTTAACGAAATGCTGAAAAAGGAAAACCAACCTATGGATGCCGTACATATTGCAACTATTCTTCCCAATGCATCACCAAAACGACTTAAGCGAATTGTGGAAAGTAAATCAACTCCAACATCACAATCAAATTTTACTGAAGAGGAAGCAAAAGCGCTTATGTTGGAACTGGGTCTCAGTCGAAATAAGTACCAAATATTAAGGAAAGCTCTGCATGAAAAAGGACAAAATATATTACCATCATACAAGGCGATCCAGGAAAAAAACAAACTATCCTACCATCACCTATTGCTGTTAATGATGTGGAAGCTTGTATTGATATATCATCTTTGCTCGAAAACACAGCATCAAGAATTGTGTCAGACTTTTCAGAAGACCAACTAAGGAAAATTCATAACTGTGATATTGTCTTAATGTGTAAGTGGGGATGTGACGGTTTATCAGCACTTCCAGAATACAAACAAGCTTGTGGAAGTCGGACATTAGCAGACTACAAAAGTGTATTTATGTCATCATTAGTGCCATTACGAATTCGTTAATATTCTCTTAATCCATCATCGTCAAGCATCGGAAATTCATATGAAGATATATGGATCAATACAACTCCGGGTTCAAAAATTTTTTGTAGACCCATTGGACTTGAATATATAAAGGAGTCAATGAAAACAACAAAAGATTTAGTGGAATATTAAAAAGATGAAATAAATGCACTGGAGCCCATTTGCATAAAAATAAAAGAATTCTCTATTAACGTATCATATCAGATAAGCTTAACAATGATTGATGGAAAGGTCAGCAATGCCATAACAGAAACTTCTTCCTTCTCGAGATGCTCAATATGTAATGAGAAAAAGTCGCAATTCTCAAATATAAACAAAAGCAGAAGTATTAATGAAGAAGTCCTGTCTTTCGGAATTTCACCACTTCACCCCAGAATATGATTTTTAAAAGATGAAATAAATGCACTGGAGCCCATTTGCATAAAAATAAAGGAATTCTCTATTAACGTATCATATCAGCTAAGCTTAACAATGATTGATGGAAAGGTCAGCAATGCCATAACAGAAACTTCTTCCTTCTCGAGATGCTCAATATGTAATGAGAAAAAGTCGCAATTCTCAAATATAAACAAAAGCAGAAGTATTAATGAAGAAGTCCTGTCTTTCGGAATTTCACCACTTCATGCCAGAATACGATTTTTAGATTCCCTTTTACACATAGCATACGACCTCAAATATAGAAGGGTGCCAGAGAATCTTACTAAATCAACAAAAAATAATAAAGAATTGAAAGAACTGAGAGCTGCGGAAAAAAGCAGAATCCAAGAAGAATTTAAAGTTCAGATGGAATTAAACATCGATAAACCACTTCCAAGTTGCGGTAGTACAAATGACGGTAATACGGCGAGAAGGTTTGATTTTGAAATTACTTCTAAAATAACTGGAATCGACAAGGAGTTACTTCGAAGAGTTAACACTATTTGAATGGCACTGAATAGTAAACATAAAATTAATGGCACTGAATAGTAAACATAAATAATGTGTACTTCTTCAACCAAGGCTCTGGAAATGTTTCTAGATACTCCACTAGAGTTTTCTGGACTCGGCTGGATTGTCCAGCTTTTTTATGCTTGTCCAGTTTCAAGCTAAAATTTAATATGTCCAGCTAAATAAAATATTTTTTACACTGCAATAATTATACCCTACACCACTTTAGTGGGGAGGGTATATTGGATTTGTACTGATATCGATAAAATATCGATAAAATACTGCACAACTAAGTTTTATCGATTTGGGGAATATACATCTGAAATTTATAAATTACTTGTATCTCTGTATCCATGGAGGGAACTAACACCAACAGTACACAAAGTATTGTGTCATGGTCAAATAATAATTGAATCGAATATTCTTTCACTTGGAGAGTTAACAAAAGAAGCCCAGGAAGAGAGGAATCGAGATTTTAAGCATGTTCAACTTTTCAGCTCAAGAAAATGCTCCAGGCAATCACAGAATGAAGATATGTTTAATAGTTTACTTCTATTTTCTGATCCTGTTCTTTCAACTATGCGAAAAAGATGGATTTGTTATGAAAAGATTTAAAGGACTTATATTACCTTCTGGATATGTATAGCGGTATGACAGATTATTTTATAGAAAATAAGCAGTGTTAGGAATTAACTATATAAGTAGGTTGTAAGAATTAATTGTATTATGTTAAAGATAAACAGTTCAAATAAAAAAGCTATTATACTAACTAATGATATTGTATTAAATTGTGTTTTATATTGCGGTGGGCGGGAAAGGTGGTTTGTGTGGGGTGATGTAGTTGTTGTTGTGCGTGGCTCATAATAAAATTAAATTTTTTTATTGTATATACAATGTTATAGTCTTTAATAAAATAATTAACTAAATAGTTTTTAAAAATTGTTCAAATATTTTATTCAACACCAAATGTATGTTCTGTCATACTTAATACTAAAATACAGTGTTTACTTTTACTAATATATTAGTCAGCATTTGCCTCAAAATACATATTTTTATCACTCGTCATACTAAAAATATTTAAACTTTTTCAGATTTAAATAACATTGCTACTTAATATTGCCGTTCTGTTTTTATGTTTAACTAGAAAAATTGCGACGTTACACTGCAATTTCTAGCAGCACGAATGAACAGTATTAATCTCTTGTTTGTTGTACAAGAAAAAATATATATTTTTGTGCTATAGCAGCGCACACTCAAATCTGTTAAACTAATATGGCTAGTATTGATGATATTTTTATTTGCGCTTAGTTTTTCCTAGCAGCAATCAAATTTTGTTTTGCAACTGCTACCTGCAAATTTATTTATTGTTTTTTTTTTTTTTTTTAATATTGATGTTACAATTTGAAAATATTTGAATATGATAGATATGCATACATGTTATTGGGGTAAAATTATAATAATTCTAAGTCGAAAGGGAAAAACTCTTCAGCGAGCCGGCGATAATATATAGAATTGCCGCCTTAATATTCGCAATATTTGCATAAGCATGCTATATATTTGTGTATAGTTCTACAATTTAAAGATTATTTAAGGATAATTATTTTTCGCAACGTAAAAAATTGTTTGTAAAATATACATAGTGCTACCTCCCATACTATTAGAGTCAGAATCTTCTAATTTTGACGAAAAACATTAACTTCATTATGAACATTGGGAAAAAAATGGGCAGACTTTTATTAGGGGAACCTCCACTTGAATTAAATAAATATGTACATGTTATTGAAAATATGGCTACCCCATAAAACACAACTCAAATTAAAAGCGTGTTTATTATTTTGTTCTAATAAATAAACATTTTTGAGCAATGTAGTTGTAAGATTATATGGTTATACTTCTAAAATTTTATAACCTACTGATAGTTTTAAATATTTTTTTGTAGAAATTAATAAATTTATAATCACCTTGTATAAAACAGGGTGAACACACATAATTAAAATATTTTTTGTTGAATTCTAATGAGCTTACTTTACAAATTATTCAAATCACACTGCTAAAATGTGGAAGATTATTATATAATTTTTTTTTTGAAGAAATGTAGTTAATAATATTTAGTAATACATTAAGGAAAAAAAACAAACAAATATCAATGTAGTATTTTTCTGTATTATATCATACAGAAATTATGAGAATATTTAAACTATATTTTAATAATTAATATGTCAATCAGTACAGGATATTATAGGTCGAATATGTCAATCAGTACAGGATATTATAGGTCGAATATCATCGATATATGGATGATAATAAATATACATATTAATATCGACATACATACATACTTAAATGCGTACAAATGTGAAGTGTAATACTGAATTTAAGCTCATGAAATGTCATAAAACTGTCAGTGTATTTACATACATACCTACAAATTGCAGCATCAATATTGCCAAAAAATAATAAATAAAACTACAACTGGCAGTAGCAAAACCAAAATAAAGTTACATTGCTGCTAGGAAAAACTAAACGCAAACAAAAACAACATCAATACTCTGCATATTAGTTTAACAAATTTGAGTGTGCGCTGCTAAAGCACAAAAATATATGTGTGTTGACCTGCAATTATGTCTGCCTGCTACTAGAAATTGCAAACACGAGTTGCAATTTTTATATTAATACGAATATATATGACTGCAATTTTTAGTAGCAAAGTGATACAAAAATGATAAAGTTTCATATTTATTTTATAGTCATATAGAAGAGAGGTGGTGCTAGTGCTGCCTATTTAAACGCTGTGCTAAAATATGCAAAAGATGAAATTAAAGGACACAGGTTTAAATGAACATATTTTTGAATGTAATTGAGATATTGGCATGAAATTTTTTGTAAAGGGTTGAGAATTTCCATATCTAACTAAAAAAAGGAATAAATATGGACTAAATTGTTGTAGCTATCTGCGACCCTATTAAAATTTTGATATAAATCATAGTTTTAGAAATTTAACAAATATGTAATATATGACAAAATCTTTATTTATGAACAAAACTCAATGAAATCTTCAACGCTTGTTAAAATTTGTCATTTCAAATAAGAAAATGCAAAAGAAAATTGAAAAGGTCAAAGGGCATCCCGCAATTCCCAAAAATAGGAATGAAAATCCTAAAAATGGGATTTTTTACATTTTTGCCCATAGGGTTCACATTTCTTTCCAAAGCTGGGAAAATACTTTTGGAGTAAATAGAAAACATATTGAGGTTTCCAAAACTGTTTTCAGTTTTCTGATCCCAGCTTTGGGATTTTAGGACATGTCGCCCAAAGTTGAAGTTTTGATTAAAAATAGGTCATATTCGGAAGGACGCAGTGGCAACATTTTCAATTTACGCCAAAGCGTTCTGCGTAAAGATACCTTTTAGAAAACTATAAAATTGTTATATGTTCTTAAAGAAAATTTTATTTTATTAATAAAGAGTTAGGACACATTTTGGGCAAAAAAAACGGCAAAAATCTAAAATTTTTTGAATTTTTAAACTAAAAAAGTATATTGTTGGATCAGTAAATGATATTGATCTGAAATTTTATGTATATTATTGGAAATTTTGTTGTCTAACTAACAAGAAAAAATTGAGTCCATTTGGTCCAAAATTACGCCCGGTATTCAAAAAAAGGCGGACCAAGGTATGGTAAATTTTGTATCACTAAATTTTTAAATGCCTATAACTCGGATATTATAAGAGATAAGTAGTATATCCAAGCATGTTTTTTCATGTCGAGCGCTTTCAGAAAATATAAAAATTTTTGTATTTGGGTGAAAAACAAAAAATGGCATGAGTTTAAAAATTTTACATGTCGTAGGTACCCTACTTTGAGCCGCCACAGCTCCGTCCCTGGGGTATCTGCGGGGTTCATCTTCAAAACTTAAACTCGAATACTCCTTGGCTACGCTCACGCCAAATTTTATCGGATCAGCCGTTTAGAAATGCCAGATTTATTTCCAAAAAATTTCCATTCTGCCCCACTGTGGAATGGAAGATAACAAAACAAAATAATTTTTCGTTTTTCATGTGCGCGAATGTTAACTGAATGAATATTTGGAACCCTGATTTTCAACTTAAAAGTAATATTTTATATTTATGTTTTGTTCACTTTGTTGTTAAAGGAAATTTTCTTAAATATTATTTTGACACATTCTTAGATTATTCCAAAAACAAAATACATGTGTTTGTTGTAGATGTTGTTGTACAACAAGAGATGTCGCTACTTTATTAATTTACTTTGGTTGGCTGGCGTCTTAATTGCTGTTTTATTTCTAGTATATTACTTTGCACACCATCATTGTTTGATATCATTAAAGCCTGTATGGCTTGTTGCCTGTTAAATTTCACATTTATATGTAGCTTTGCTGAAGTTCCAAGAAAATCTTCTTCAGTAGGGCTACCAGCCTGGCTGAACTTGGCTGGATTGTCCAGCTTATTTGATGCTTGTCCAGTTTCAAACTAAAAATTAATTTGTCCAGCTAAATACAAATTTTGTAGTGTTCTACAATAACTTGGAAACAATTTTTATAACTAGAGTAAATTGTTTTTTATTGTTTTGTTTTTAGTATTTATTTTTAATTCTTACATGCATGTGTATATGCAAATATGTACGTGACAGACTGAACCAAAAAAATTAAGTTTAGATAATTAAATTTTAAAGAATGCAATGAATTCCTTTAATTGTAATATTTTTAAATAATAATACATACAGTGAATCAACTAAATTTTTTGCCTACCTTTTTTAAGAGAATTTAGATTTTTGTTCATAAATAAAATTGGAAAAAAACATGTAAAAAGTAAATTTATGTTTTCCAATTAAAAATAGTGATTGTGTGGAAAACCAAGAAAAAATATTAAAATACAAATTTTTATGCATTTGTTGTTGCATTTTATTATTCTTCATCAGAATTTGCATGTCAATAAAGTATTTTGCATATTGAGAATTTCGCTTAATTTCGTTGGGGTTTTTCAAATTATGTTTTAATTCCTTTTTGGAATTTATTGTTAAAAGGACGAGTGTTAAGTATTTTTTAATTGTAATTTGCAAAAATCATATCCTCATTATGTAAAAATGTGATGTTATTTGCCTTAAAAATGTTTATATAATGTTTATAATAATGAGGCAATTTCGATATAAAAAAATTAGTTTATATTTCTAGAACAAGTGTAATTCAATAAAATATAATTATGAGATGCTTAATCAATAACATTAAAAAATATTAAATAGAGTAATTGATGAAATGATGCAAAGAATTATTAGAAACAAGTATTAATGTATACTCGGGCGTAGCCGACCATATGATACCCTACACCAGTCAGTATGTATGTTAAAAATGGGGATTATTTAAAAAATAAAGCATTTGGTTTGTTTTTTTAACTTTATTTCGGAATATTTTTACTTTTTTTGGCAAAAAAAGAGATTTTTTAAGAGGGCTCAAAGGGGAGTAGGGCAAAATATGGCCCTATCCTTAAAAATGTTGGTAGGGGGAGTTAAGTCTTCTTCAATATTACTTATGTAGAATTTAAAAGTGTTATTAGTGTTTGTAAGTGAATTTTGACCTTTAAGTCATTTTCTGAAGGGGAGTTTGTATGGAGGATAGGGTCAAATGAAGCCCGATCATTACAAAAATCGGTAATGTCATTTAAAGTTCTATAAAACTAAGTTTTGTCAACTTTTGTTAACATAATAGATCATTTAAATTAATTATAAGCCAAAAGGCCCTATTTGGGGGGTACGGTGTATGGGGCTAGTCGAAATAATGGACCGATTTTAACCATTTTTAATAGGCTTCGTCCTTGGACCAAAAGAAGCGTGTGTGCCAAATTTCATCCAATTATCTTGAAAACTGTACCTTGCGCACAAGGTTTACATGGACAGCCAGCCAGACGGACATAGCATAATCGACTCAGAAAATGATTCTAAGCCGATTGGTATACTTTAAGGTCGGTATAGGACGAATATTTTTGTATGTTACAAACAGCACAATCCCAATATACCCTCCCCACTAAAGTGGTGTAGGGTATAAAAACGCACTGAGTAGTGCTTCAAAATCTTTAACTGCCAAAGTGAGGGGACTTGTACCCTGATTTATCTTCTCCAAAATCCATATACGAACTAGGAGGAACACTATGTTTTAATTTAGACCTCTAAACAGACCTTAGGATTTTTGGAACCAATGTAAAGTAAACTGTCGTGTACTACATTAAAAATACCTAATTTAGATACTTTAAAATAGAGGTGGTTATCATACCCTAAGTTCAACAAAATTAAAAACTTTCAGCTAATACATACACTTATATATAGTTAGAACCCAAATCAAGAATAACTTTTCAGATCCTAATACGCCTACTGTATCTTATTCATAAAATAAAGCATTTAAAATATGAGGTTGAAAATGAGGATTTTATCATGTAATAGTTTTATAGTGGTATATGGTGATGTCCCCATACTCAGAGTGGCTAGGATGGTTAGATTTATTGAATAAAAATCAATATTCTACAATTCAAAATAAAATTTACACAGTACCCCCCAGTATAATGGGGTTTCCGTAATGAAGTTTTTGTTCATCAATACAAAATGACAAAAAACCTAGATTATTTTGTTATAATACATAGGTTTATACCCGACTAAACATTTTTTCTAGGTCTAAATCCATTGATTATCTAATATATCATGTATCCAATTCAAGATTACTTATTATTTTCGAAATTTAATTAAAGAAACGATAGCTTTCATATTAAGTCAAATATTGATAAAATCATATAGGTATATAGGATAATAAATCAGTTAAGAAATGTCGTTTCACTACTAAAATATCTGAAAATGCTATTCTAATATATAGGAATAATAAAAATATTAAATTTTATAAAATAATGCAGCAATATTTAAAAAATAACAAAAAAACCCTAAAAAAGCAAAATACTTTATTGACCTTAAAAATTAACAATACGTTCTCACTTTATCAAAATTTCGTTAAATAATATCACGATTTTACATTATCCTGATAATTGAAAGGTCCTATTATGCTTAAATTTTCAGAAATTTATAACTATTTTTTACCTAAATTTTTTCGACAGATCATTTCGTTCTGTTTCGTTTATGATCACATAGGTAAAAATATACAAGTAATGATAATTTCGATTCATTCACTAATAAGAAATATCAATGACTGAATTACAGGTTATAGTAATATAGTCCTAAATGTTAATAGGTAAACAGTTCGTAATTTTTTACTCTGGAATACCTGTATCGGAAATGACAAGAATATATACCAATTCTCAGATTTTAAGTACCATATTTAATAAATCTACAATGAAGGTTACGTTAAAGTACGAAGAGTTGTGTTCCGTTTTATGGAGTGTATCTTCAAAAGGGCCAGAAAGAATTGAAGACATTTCAAATTATATAAAAACTACATATAGTAGAAAAGTAGACAAAACAGGCATATCAAAAATTAAAAACTTTTTTTAAACTTTTTGATGTAAAAAGTAAGTCTGTGGATGAAAATCAAAAGAAATTTCGATTAAAATTTTGTAGTTGGATGGAAACTACTACGGAAATCTCAACTTACAACAAATCAGCAGGAGCGCCTTGCAAGTCATACGAAGACTTATGTTCAAGGTCAAAAAAAAGAAAACAAGTTAGAGTGCTATATTCGGCTGTGCCGAATCTTAAATACCCTCCACCAGCTACTTTTATGTTATTACTTTTCTAATTGATCAAATAGTTTTAGAAATAAGTTTTCTCATGTCTTTAATAGAAAAAATCCCAAAAGTTAAATCTATTACAATTCAAAGATTTATTGTGTTCAAGATTTAGAGATTTTCAAAATACAAATACATATATAATTATGTTCTACACAAAATTTTATTCAACACAAATAGATAATGCTCTTTAAATACGAGCAGGACTTAATATAGGAGAAATAGAAGTATACAAAACTAATATTTTTGCCAAGTTATGTATCAATAGCTTAATTTGGTAATAAGTAATGTGCGTTTAAGACATTTTCGTAAAAGGACTTTGTATGGGAGCTATGTCCAATTATGTATATAAAGACAAAATTAACTAAGGAAAATTCATAACTGTGATGTTGTCTTAATGTGTAAGTGGGGATGTGACGGTTTATCAGCACTTCCAGAATACAAACAAGCTTGTGGAAGTCGGACATTAGCAGACTACAAAAGTGTATTTATGTCATCATTAGTGCCATTACGAATTCGTTCATATTCCCTTAATCCATCAT
The DNA here is from genome assembly GCF_022045245.1 of Lucilia cuprina. Classification (NCBI taxonomy): domain Eukaryota; kingdom Metazoa; phylum Arthropoda; class Insecta; order Diptera; family Calliphoridae; genus Lucilia; species Lucilia cuprina. The sequence continues at coordinate 21,933,947 of NC_060953.1, read as the reverse complement.
CGTCAAGCATCGGAAATTCATTTGAAGATATATGGATCAATACAACTCCGGTTCAAAAAATTTTTGTAGACCCATTGGATTTGAATATATAAAGGAGTCAAAGAAAACAACAAAAGATTTAGTGGAATATTTAAAAGATGAAATAAATGCACTGGAGCCCATTTGCATAAAAATAAAGGAATTCTCTATTAACGTATCATATCAGCTAAGCTTAACAATGATTGATGGAAAGGTCAGCAATGCCATAACAGAAACTTCTTCCTTCTGGAGATGCTCAATATGTAATGAGAAAAAGTCGCAATTCTCAAATATAAACAAAAGCAGAAGTATTAATGAAGAAGTCCTGTCTTTCGGAATTTCACCACTTCATGCCAGAATACGATTTTTGGATTACTTTTTACACATAGCATACGACCTCAAATATAGAAGTATGCCAGAGAATCTTACTAAATCAACAAAAAATAATGAAGAATTGAAAGAACTGAGAGCTGCGGAAAAAAGCAGAATCCAAGAAGAATTTAAAGTTCAGATGGGATTAAACATCGACAAACCACTTCCAAGTTGCGGTAGTACAAATGACGGTAATACGGCGAGAAGGTTTTTTCGTGATTTTGAAATTACTTCAAAAATAACTGGAATCGACAAGGAGTTGCTTCGAAGAGTTAACACTATTTTAATGGCACTGAATAGTAAACATAAAATTAATGGAAATCGATTTGGGAATATACATCTGAAATTTCTAAATTACTTGTATCTCTGTATCCATGGAGGGAACTAACACCAACAGTACACAAAGTATTGTGTCATGGTCAAATAATAATTGAATCGAATATTCTTCCACTTGGAGAGTTAACAGAGAAGCCCAGGAAGCGAGGAATCGAGATTTTAAGCATGTTCAACTTTTCAGCTCAAGAAAATGCTCCAGGCAATCACAGAATGAAGATATTTTTAATAGTTTACTTCTATCTTCTGATCCTGTTCTTTCAACTATGCGAAAAAGATGGATTTGTTATGAAACTCTATCATCTCAAAACGAGGAAGATTTAAAGGACTTATATTACCTTCTGGATATGTATACCGATATGACAGATTATTTTATAGAAAATAAGTAGTGTTAAGAATTAACTATAAAGTACGTTGTAAGAATTAATTGTATTATGTTTAAGATAAACAGTTCAAATAAAAAAAGCTATTATACTAACTGATGATATTGTATTAAATTGTGTTTTATATTTCGGTGGCGGGAAAGGTGGTTTGTGTGAGGTGATTTAGGTGTTGTTGTGCGTGGCTCATAATACATTTTTTTTTATTGTATATACAATGTTATAGTCCTTAATAAAATAATTAACTAAATAATTTTTAAAAATTGTCCAAATATTTTATTCAACATCAAATGTATGTTCTGTCATACTTAATACTAAAATATGAAAAAGATGAAATTAAAGGACACAGGTTTAAATGAACATATTTTTGAATGTAATTGAGATATTGGCTTGAAATTTTTTGTAAAGGGTCGAGAATTTCCATATCTAACTAAAAAAAAGATATTAAGGGATAAATATGGACAAAATTGTTGTAGCTATCTGCGACCCTATTAAAATTTTGATATAAATCATACTTTTAGAAATTTAACAAATATGTTATATATGACAAAATCTTTATTTATGAACAAAACTCAATGAAATCTTCAACGCTTGTTAAATTTGTCATTTCAAATAAGAAAATGCAAAAGAAAATTGAAAAGGTCAAAGGGCATCCCGCAATTCCCAAAAATAGGAATGAAAATCCCAAAAATGGGATTTTTTACATTTTTGCCCATAGGGTCCACAATTCTTTCAGGGCTGGGAAAATACTTTTGGAGTAAATAGAAAACATATTGAGGTTTCCAAAACTGCTTTCAGTTTTCTGATCCCAGCTTTGGGATTTTAGAACAATTCGCCCAAAGTTGAAGTTTTGATAAAAAATAGGTCATATTCGGAAGGACGCAGTGGCAACATTTTCAAAAAATAGGACAAGTTTTTTACGCCAAAGCGTTCTGCATAAAGATACCTTTTAGAAAACTATAAAATTGTTATATGTTCTTAAAGAAAATTTTATTTTATTAATAAAAGAGTTAGGACACATTTTGGGCAAAAAAACGGCAAAAATCTAAATTTTTTTGAATTTTTAAATTAAAAAACGTATATTTTTGGATCTGTAAATGATATTGATCTGAAAATTTTTGTATATTATTGGAAATTTCGTTGTCTAACTAACAGGGTATGGTAAATTTTGTCTCACTAAATTTTTAAATGCCTATAACTCGGATATTATAAGAGATAAGTAGTATGTCCAAGCATGTTTTTTCAAGATCTCGTCGAGCGCTTTCAGAAAATATAAAAATCATAGTTGGCACGAGTTTAAAAATTTTACATGTCGTAGGTACCCTACTTTGAGCCTCCACAGCTCCGTCCCTGGGGCATCTGCGGGGTTCATCTTCGAAACTTAAACTCGAATACTCCTTGGCTACGCTCACGCCAAATTTTATCCTGATCAGCCGTTTAGAAATGCCAGATTTATTTCCAAAAAATTTCGATTCTGCCCCACTGTGCATTCGTGTACAAAAACAAACAAAAAAAGTTTGCTTTATTCATTCTTGCATCAGTGTTGCCACTTTGGTTATTATTAACCAAAATTGGTAATTTTTATTTTGCATGTGTACATGTGAATTAATTTTTCGTTTTGGTTATTTTTTGCAAACAATTGAACTTGTTTTCAATGCTCATTGTTGAAACAATAACATATCTATTGAAACAATTAAAACAAAATAACATTATGTTATTTCATATTTTCTTTGTTGATCAAAGATTTATTTTACACTTCATAATTATGTTATTGTAAAATTAACATTGAGATGATAATTTTAACATTATGTTTATATTATATTATGCTCATTTACTTTTTCTCTTGTTTGATTTTTACTTTCATTGTGAAATATCAGGTTTTATGTTTGAAATAAAAACAAATAAACGTTGGATCAGACTTACCGCATCATATGTTGTAACTGGTGAAGGCCTCCAACAGGAACTAGCTTATGTTGGTGTTGTTTAGGAAAGTTTCGTTAATTAATTAGGTAGTTTGCCAAAGTATTAGTAAATATTCATATAATATAAATGTTTAGAATTATAGTAGTGTAAATTTGGAGGTTTAGGATTCGAATAATAAGTTTAATGCATGTTAACTTGTTGTGATAAAATGTGATATTAGTTTTAAGTATTTTTAGGTATAATATATAAAGTTTAGTTTTTAAATACTTTATTAAAACATTGTTATAAAATTTGTGATTTTAAGTATAAGTCTTCATATTTTATTTTGATGTTTTAGCAAAATATTTGTATAAAATATATATGTGATATTTAGTTTTAGTGTTTTTTTAAGATATAATATAATAATGTTTTAGGTAAAACATGTTTTATGAAATCTGTGACCTTAAGTGTAAGTTTTCATATTTAATATCGATGTTTTAGCAAAATATTTTCATAAAATCTGTGATATTAGTATTAAATTATGATTTAGATTTCGATAAACTAGATTTTAAGCCAAAATTTTAAATATTTAAGTTAGAATAGAGTTATATATTTGAATGATGATACAATACATGGTTCATAAGACATTATTAAATCAAACAAAATTCAAAATAACCAAATATTTATATCATTATGCGTTACTATACTATGAAATAAAATTTGGTTGTTTAAGAGATGATATAACTAAATAGTTTAGATAAATTTTATACATTATTGAGAATGCTTATGTAATTTTTTAGAAATCACATGGTTTTAATTTAAAATTTAGGATTTAATTGAATTAAATAGTTTTAAATGCAAATTTGGCAAAGTTATTGCAAGATGTTGAAACGTAAAATTGGTTTTATCTGACTCCACGAGGATAAGGTGATGAAAATCTGGTTTATTAAATGAAGTGTTGACCCCTGGTTTTTGGGTATTTGGTAAAAGAGTTTAAAAATGATATCGTATAAGTTCCTAGATTATATTGCCACTAGTCTATGCTAAATATAGTTGTTGAATTGTTCAGAGTTGAGCTTGAAGTAGATGTATCATATGTGGCCACGTGATTTTTGATCTGATGGAGTTGATCAAGGTTATATAGTTGGATCCGTAAAGAATATCTAATAGGGGCCTGGTAAATTGTTATAATGTCTCCCATTATTCCCCTAACACGAGCCAACATAATATAAATAACTACTTACATTGCAACTTTTTATTTTTTGCATTACATTTTATTTTTATAAATAAATTTGTTACCAAACTTATTTACAGACATTTTTCCTAATAATTATTTTATTTAAAATTGCTTTTCAGCAATTATTAAAATTGTGAAATTATTATTTTTTAATAAATTGCAAAAATCCACATAAGTTTGTTTTGTACCCAATTTAAGAACGGAAACAAAACACACTTATGCTTAGTAGGCAAAACCGACTTTAGTTAACAAACATAAATCAATATGTAAATTAGTATATAAGAAACAATTTTGAATTAATAAAGCGCATTTGATAATTACACCTCATCAAGCCGTGTTTTTTTATTGTTTTAAATTACGTTCTTTTAATTGGCGCAGTCGGTAGGATTCGCGATATAAGTACAAAAGATCTTATATACGTTGAACGTTTAATCGCGAAAAGGAAAACAATAAAAAAATAAAATATTCTGCGATTCCCACGGGACCCTCCAGAATAAGCGACAAAGTAGTCGAAAAAAAAGAGGACTAATTTAAAAGCTTGATACTTTTAATTATGTCCTATAATTTTTAAATGAAATTTAAGAAAAAGAATTGAAAATAATTTAAATTTAAAGAACTTAAAATTATAAAACTAATAAAAAAAATTTCCTCAGGACTTTGTAGATAAAAAAAAGTTTAACACTTTTACTACAACCAGGAATAAATAAAAAAAACTGAACTGAAAAAAATATAATTATAAACGTAAAAAAAAGCTTGTGAAAAAAAATTAAATTGAATTGAAAGAACTAAAAAAGTAAAAATATAATTATAAATGTGAAAAATTGAATAGAATTGAAAATAATTAAAATTTAAAGAACTTAAAATTATAAAACTAATAAAAAATTTCCTCAGGACTTTGTAGATAAAAAAAGTTTAACACTTTTACTACAACCAGGAATAAATAAAAAAATTTAACTGAACTGAAAAAAAAACAACTTGTGAAAAAAATTATATTAATTGAGTTGACTAAAATCATAACAACACCGTAATATTACACTAGTCAATTTAACAGCATGAATAATGAATCCTCTCTCTCCTTTTGGTGCATCCATGAACTTTAAATCACTTTTTGGGTCGATCCAAACTCGTCCGTCCTTTCTTTAATATTTCTAATGGAACTTTTTATATAAAGAACTCACGATACTTGTATGAAAAAAAAATTTGTAAGAATTTAAAATTTAAAGTATAATTGCAACTTCTATACCTATTTGAAATTTCGCAAAAGCAAAATACTGTGCTAATTTGCCGAAATTCTAAGATAAATGATTTAATAAGAATAAATAAAGTATTTTCTGCTAATTGGTGCAAGAATTGTATCACAATATCTTTAAAGTATTAATCAACTGATATTTTTAAGTAACACAGCTAAGGAAAATGAAATTGTATTGTATACAAAAGTTGTAATAACATCTAAACTCGTACGACGAACAATAATCGCGATATATGCAAAGATTTGATACTCATGACCTTTGATTTCTACTATCTCACCATGACTTTTAGTTCTTTATTTACATTTTCTAGATTATATTTTTATAATTTAAATCCAAATTTCGAACGAAATCTCCAAATCTGTACATAAAGTGGGAAGAATTTTATAATTTAAAATTGTGCTAAAACGCGTTAAAATCTCAGTTATTTTTTAAAATAAATATTAATTGCATTTGTTAACGAATCTGCGAATGTACTGCAATATAGCAACAAAATTCAACATAATCAAGGTTTAATGGAACTAAAATATCTCTGTCAGATTTTATGAGAATTGGTCCATAATTGACCATACGTCTCATATAAGATCCCGTACAGAAAATTACTTTAACGCTCATAACTGTCTTCATAATACAAGTTTAGCGACGAAATTTAACATAGTTCCACTTCAGAAAATAAATTTGTTATTTTAATGTCCAAATGTAAACATAAAACAAATAAAAATAATTTTGTTTACTTTTTTCTTAATTTGGTTATTTTTTATTCGAATTTTGGTTAGAAAAAAATTTTGTAGTGGCAACACTGACTAGCATTCTAAAATGAAATGTAAAAGTTGTTTATAGTTCTGTTGATAAATAAATGTAAAATGTCGAGATTGAGAGTGTTCGTGTTTTTGCATGAAAGAATGAAATAAGAATATGTGCAAAGACTGGTTAAACAACAATTTTGTGTTTTTTATGATGCGTTGGATAAGTATGAAGGGAAAACAAAAAACATTCTCTTGTTCTCTATCACAGAGCTTAAAAATATATTATGCTCTTGCCTACATACCTACATTCTTACATATATATGTATATATGAATATACGTATGTTTATTTCTGGTTTTTGTCCGGTACTTGTCGTACTTATTTTTCTTTTTTCTTGCCAAAATTTTGTTTGTTTACTTTATTTTATGTGAAAAGAATACACAGAAGGATTCTTCCAAATAAATTAGAGTAGGGTAAACGAGAATGTTTTGTTCTTGTGCAAACAAAAATATGTTGATGTATTTATTTATTTCATTTTTTATTTTTTCAATACAAATTGTTTGACAAATTTGTTGAGTTTCTATTTTATTTTTTATTTAAAATTTTATTAAAATGTTTGTTCATTCTCTCGATCATTTTTGAAGCTAGTCATAATAACTTGATTTTTAGTTAACTCACAAAATCCTACAGGGTATATATGTTGTTTTAATTTAAAAAAATAATAAACTACCTTTTTAGACTAAACTTTTACAAAATTTGTTTGTATGTACGCTAGATTATTATCATCATTATCAATTTTTCAAGTTTTAAAATGTGTGATATGAAACCTAAGGACTGTCTAGATAATAAAAGAATTTAATTTATTTATTTTGAACACAAAAAAATATTAATAAATTTGGTTTCTTTTCATAATTTACCTAAATTTCAATACTTTTGTAAGACACTGTATATTTAGGTACACAGTTTTTCATTAATCGTTATAAAAACAAATAAAGCAGTGCAATTAACTTAAATATAACAACAACTGAAAAACAACACAAAACAAAACATCATTAAAGTAAACCGTTATGACAAAAACACAGACACAAGTTGTGCCTAACAACTAAAAAATCAAATATTTTTCCACATACATACGTATTGAATGCAAAAGAATTATGAAACATCTTTTGTTTGTGAAAAAATTAAAATTAAAAAAAAAACAAAAAATGAGAAAACATTTTTTGTTTTTTTTTTTCATTTTTGTAAAGTAGCAAATAAACCAAACAGCGCACATATGAAAATAAGAAACAAACTACAAAAAGTCCGAACACATATTAGAAAAAACAAAAAACAACATTAATGAGTATATACTTTAATGAGAGTGATGAGAAGGCCTCTCAAATTTATACATTTTACATTTTTTACTTCTCAAAATTTATATACGGGAATATGTACCAAAATAAAAAAATAAATGTTCACATTTAAGGATGCTTAAAACGAACATAATTCTTAGATATTCATTTGCAAAAGTGAGCATACAACAAAAAGTTTTAAAAGTACACTCGTGTCATTTTATCATAAATGTTTAAATTTATGTGTTCATAAAAGAATTTTTTTGAACCCTGTTGAAAATATTAAGGGTCTTATTCATAAACTTTTATCAAAGGTTTATAAATCAAATTTTCATACAAAATTTGTTCCATAAACCTTCGATATAACACTTTTAAACTACTTTAAAACCACTTTTAATTCATTTTTTCAACTTTTCACAAATTTTAACAAATAGCAAAACACAATTTAAAAATGGCGACATAAACAATGTAACAATTTTCAAAACAAACTTTGACAACTAATTTTATTTTTCTATGGAAACTATAGTTAAAAAAAATAGTCAGCTGTTCAAGTGATGTTACTTTATTAATTTACTTTGCAGCCAACTACTTCAACGTCTGTTGGCACACAATTTTAGCCGCCAATTTATGTTGCCACGCAATATTCCGCAGCCATGCAAATACCATCATTTATCGGACGAATGGCAAACATTTAATATTCCAATTTACACAATATTATGCGAATTCGAAATGCCTTAAGTGACCATGCAAAATACACATTAGACTTATGATGGATCCAACACAACTACGGCTGAGAAGTAAAATGTATCAATTATAAATACAAGGGTTTATTTATTCATATAGATATTTTGAAAACGTCAACAGTAAAGGTTGGTGATCGTTTTGTTACCCTACTTCTGTGGAAGGAAAATTTTTGTGGTTTTCCCGATAGTTTTAATATGGCTTACGGGCGCCCTGAATATGCCCAACACTACAACGATAAAATTTATGCCTATATTGTTAGAGGATATGCCACATGAGTTCAAATCAAGGTTGGCAACCGTTTCCAAACGGCGATGTAGAAGCGTTATCGGTATTATGACTTATTTCGATATTGGTATTTTAGCGTTAACGGTATTTTGGCTTAATTCGGTATTGGTATTTTAGCGTTATCGGTATTTCGGTATCGCTATTTTAGCGGTAACTTTAGTGTACTAAAATGATATTTTAGCGGCAATTTCAATATGATGATATGGCTATGCAGAAAATATAGGACCACTTCCGAAATAAAAACGAGTTAGAGTGCTATATTGGTGGTATGATCAATAATAAACCCATCGTAAAAGATTTTTTAAGTAACATTTCTGTACATAAAAGATACAATTTTTACGTAAAATTTTATATCTACCTTTATCGTAATAGCTGTGTTCCTTTGCTTGTTTGTTATTTTTATTAAATTTCAGTTGAACAATTCAAGAACGATTTTAATTAAAAATTATTATAAATTTGAAATAAATTCGTTGTGTTTGCTGGGTTGGACCAATATTGACACTTGAAAATAATATTAAAAAAAATAAATACAATTGAAAATTTCGTTTTTTTCTAAAAATGTTTTCAATATTTTGGGGCAAAAACACAACTTTTAACAATGTTTATTGCTGAAGCAGGAATTGTGTAAATGCTTAGTATAAAAGATTATTGTTAATGTCAATCCATCCCAAATGCAATTTAAATACACCCTACGCCACAGTTTTGGGAACGGCATTTGATCATATTTTTGTTATTTTATGTAAACAAAAATAATAAGACTCATACAAGTGTATTAAACTCACACAGAACTTGTACATGTGAGAGAGTAATATTTCTTACTCTCAGTAACACTTCTATTTATTTTTCTATGCTCGTAGATGTGAGAGAGTAATTTCCTGTATATGAGAGTCGGACTACTTGTTATAATTTGTTTAATGTGTATTTAAGTGATTTTCGGAAGAATCGATCGTGAAAAAATCTTGAATTAGAAATTATGAGAGCTATGACCAATTATGGTTCGATCGTAAAAATATACAAAGTAATATTAATTAATATAAAGAAAAAGTTGTGGTTAAATTCAGTATCTATATTGTAATATGTTAGTGAATATTGTGCATTTAAATGATTCTCTGGAGCGTACCTTGGAGCTATGACCAAATATGAACCGATCGTGAACAAATGTATGGATATTAATATTTGGTATTGACTTACGCGGGTTAAAGTGATTTTCGGAAGGGAACCTTAAATGGGGGCTATGGCTAAATATAAACCAATCATAAAAAATATACAAATAACATGTCTGAGTACAAAAATAGTATTTATGCCGAATTTTGTGTGGATATCTTTATTTAGTAATGAGTTATTTGCGTTTAATCTATTTTCGGGGACCTTGTATGGAAGCTGTGACCAATTATGTATCAATCCAGAATTTTTTTTCCTGAATGAATTCTATTGATATAAGATTTTCATTTGTCAATTTTTTTGAAGATATAAGTATTTCTATTAACAAATAACTAATGTACAGGAATTGAGCTCTCATGCAAAAAGGAATGTATTGTGATTTGCATGGAATCGCATCGCATAGTTTTCGTAAAAATTACATAAGAATGTGTAAAAAATGCTTATTTCTTCGGAGTTGTTTAAAATTTTGATTCATAACTTTTCCCGATGTGAACCGATTTTCAATGCCAAACTGCTTAGGACAATAGTGAATATTTTCGGTGAATTTGTCTGACTTCCTTTGCTTAGTTTTAACATGAGCGTGTTTTATGCAATCAGACGGACATAGCTAAATCGACTCAGAATTTGTTAACGACGCAGAATATGTATACTTTGTTGGGCCTCAGATGAATGTTTCTTGGTGTTATACACGGATTGACCACTGATAGTGGTGGAGGATATAAAAAGTCAATTTCGGAAGTGGTTCCATATATGGACTTTGACAATCTAATAAACTTCATGCTGATTTTTGAAATAGGGCCTTCAATGTAGGATTGTCTCAATTATGTTTTTTAAGCTTTAAACAAGTTCTATGACTGAATTATTGACTCACTTATGTCTGCCATACTTTGGTTCTGACTCTGTTGATATATATTCGAAATTTGTATTGTGAAAAACTAAAATGAATTTCAGAAATCCAATTTAATGTTGATTTCATAACAAAATTAAATTTAGGAATTAAAATTAGGAAAAAACAAATTGAAATTTAAAATTCCATATTAAGAAACCCTAAATTTATATTGGGAAACAATCATTTTGTATTGAAATTTATAATATTCCAAAAGATTTATAAGAAAAATATTTTCAAATAATTTAATAGAAATACAAATATCTCAATATCATTTACTAATTTCTCAATTTGTAATTTCTTAATATAATGTTGGAATTCTGAATTTCAATTTGTTTTTTTTTCTCGATATTAATTTGCATTTTCGGTACCGATATTTTAGTTATCGGTGTTTTAGCGGTAACGGTAGTAGTGCTGAAAAGGTATTTTAGCGGTAACGATAGCTTAGCGATAGTGGTTGCCAACCTTGGCTCAAAGGAAAAAGAAAGTATATCATTAAAATCATTTTAGTTGCGCACTTTGCTGTACACAACCCTAATAAAAATGGATTACGTCTTGTATTTGACGATTCTAAAGAAGTTATATAAATACTCGGGAGAGTTGAAATTTTGAACAAATATTTATACCATACACCACTTTAGTCAGAAGGGTTTATTGGATTTGTGCTGATGTTTATAACGCACAATAATATTGGCCCTTACCACCTATCGGCTCAGAATCATTTTCTGAGTCGATTTAGATATGTCCGTCCATGTAAACTTTGTAATCCATTTTCAGTAGACTAAGTCTATTGAAAATGGTTAAAACATCGGTCCATTATCTCACCTAGCCCCCATACCACTGAACCTGCCGAATAGGGCTTTTAAGTTCATAATTATCTTTATATCGACCAGGAAGTTTTAATAAGAGCAAGTGGTTGCATACAAAATGCCTGTCGGCCCATTATTTTGCCAGGGCAACATTAGTATCACATTCGTTTTTGTCACATCAATAAGGCCGTTTTAATAAATGAAATACGCCGTTGTTTTTGATACCTTCAATTCGTGAGCTCCTTAAAAGTGTAGAAACGAAATGCAAGCTTTGTTAACTTCGAAATGCCAATCTCAATCAGCCTTAAATGGGCACGTTGCCAGTCAACAGAACAACTGCATTTGTCTTTTTCATATACAGGTGTCGATTTTTTCGGCCCCTTAGCAGTTACCATTCGTAGTAGACAGGAAAAACTTTGGGTGGCATTATTCACGTGCCTTTCCGTCTGTGCCGTTCACTTCAAGCTTGTAACCGATGTCTAGTTACGCTTTTACTTTATTTTTGCGAAATTTTTTATGAATAGGCGTGGAGCTCCCATGTAGATACACAACGATAATGGTACCAATTTTGTGAGAGAAGCCAATAATTTTCTTGATCACGATCGCATTGTAGCTTATCTGGCTTTACTCGGTGTTAAATGGATATTTAACACCCCCGCCAACTCTAGTGAAGGTGGTGCTTGGGAGTGCCTTTTCTAATCTATAAAGAAGGCTCATACCATGTTAAAAGAAAGAACCCAATCACCTGATGAGCCGGAGCCCATTATGCCAAACAATTTCTTGCTTGGCTGCACATATTCTACACAAACTCCAGAACCATTACTTAATTGTTTGCGCAAACAGTTGCATATTCTGGTGGTGGCAATGGAGTTTTTATATAATATATGATAATTAATTAGTATCAACATGTTATATATGTATTTACAAGATATACTCGTAATACTGTTAGTATATTTTAGTTCCCATGTGTATTTTTGGTATAGCATTTAATTCCATGAACATTCTGTGCCAAGACATCAAGCAACAACTATGTAAGTAAAAGTACCTCTGTTTAATTTAGTTTTTCGTGTCACATGAACGTCTTTATACCCTACACCATTTTAGTGGGGAGGGTATATTGGGTTTGTGCTGATGTTTGTCACATACAAAAATATTCGTCCTATACCCACCTTAAAGTATACCAATCGGCTTAGAATCATTTTTTGAGTCGATTAAGCTATGTCCGTCCGTCTGGCTGGCTGTACATGTAAACCTTGTGCGCAAGGTACAGGCCAGGGTAGGCAAAAATATCGCTCTCGATCGCTATTTTATTTATATCGTTCATTTTAAAATTCAAAATCGCGAGTTTTATTTTTGAACACGCGAGCACAATTTTAATCAGAGTTTTACGTGTTTTGTATTCGCTTCGTAAGCGATATTTACATGTTTTTGTTTTTTCAACTCGCTTACGAGCGAGTGGAAAACGAGTTGAATTCGTGTTAAATTCGAGCCGAAAATGTGTGTGCCACAACAGGTTCTGTTGTGGTATAAAAAAGAACCAATAATATGGGAAATAATTATGTATGTGTGATTGTGTAGACGTAGGTTTTATGACGGTCAGACAAAGCAAAAGTGGGAAAGTATAAGAAATATATTGTCTACCTTTTATTTAAATGTGTATGTTTTTTATCTGTAGTTATGTATGTACATATGTATATTGATGGACATGCAAGTGATCTTAAAAAAAATTTTTTTATTATTTATTTTCTAAATGCGAAAGAACATTTTCTTTCTTACAAATACATATATTGAAAACAACAAATAAATTAAAAATTTTGATTTTGTTTTCAATATATTTATAAGAAAGAAAATGTTGTTTCGATATTGTGAAACAGGCAGTTAAATTATTGATTGTGAATCAAATGGTTTGGAAAATTTTATTATGAAGATAATAAAACACGTGTTGAATGATGTATGTATGTATGTATGTATGCATGTATGTATGTATGTATGTATGTATGTATGTATGTATGTATGTATTTATGTATGTATGTATGCATGTATGCATGTATGCATGCATGCATGTATGTACGAAGTGTCTATTACTTTGCAGCAAATAATGTACGTACATATGTATTCGCGTACATAATTTTAATGGGAAACTTATTTGGTTATGTCATATTTATATATAAATTGATTATGCCTTATAAATTTTAATTTATTCCATTTACAAAATTAAAAAACTCGCGATTAACTCGTTTTGACTCGAATCGCGAGCGAGTTCTATTTTACGCTCTTTAAATTTTCAACTCTACTCGCGAGTCGAATAGATTTATTCGCCGGAAAATGAATTATTTAAATCGCTCGAATTAAACTCGCTCGCGAGCGAATTAAATTCGATCGCTATCTGTACCCTGGTACAGGCCGCAATTTTCAAGATAATTGGATGAAATTTGGCACACACTCTTCTCTGAGCCCAAGCACGAAGCCTATTGAAAATGGTTAAAATCGACTAGCCCCCATACAACCGTACCCCCCAAATAGGGCCTTTTGGCTTATAATTAATTGAAATGATCTATTATGTTAACAAAAGTCGACAAAACTTAGTTTTATAGAACTTTAAATGACACTGCCGATTTTTGTAGTGATCGGGCTTTGTTTGACCCTATCCCCCATACAAACTCCCCTTCAGAAAATGACTTAAAGGTCAAAATTCACTTACAAACACTAATAACACTTTTAAATTCTACATAAATAATATTGAAGAAGACTTACTCCCCCTACCAACATTTTTAAGGATAGGGCCATATTTTGCCATACTCCCCTTTGAGCCCTCTTAAAAAATCTCTTTTTTTTGCCAAAAAAAGTAAAAATATTCCGAAATAAAGTTAAAAAAACAAACCAAATGCTTTATTTTTTAAATAATCCCCACTTTTAACATACATACTGACTGGTGTAGGGTATCATATGGTCGGCTACGCCCGACTATACATTCATACTTGTTTATATTTATTGTAAGTCAAAACATGATGTATTTTGTGTAATTCACTATAACACCAGGCAACAGTCATTTTTAAACATGAATATATATTTTGTTGTGTCTCAGATGAATATTTATTGGTATTACACACGGAATGGCAAACTTATATACAGTGGACGTCCACTAGTACGAATTATATAATGTCAGGCCCTTTCGTAGTACCGAAAAATTCGTATTATTGAACAACACATTTTGTATGTTTAAATTCAAATAATACACATAAAATATTGGATTTTTTATTTTTCTTTTATTTTTCATGAAAAATTACATAACGAAACAAAATATAATAAATGTGTAATATTTCAAATAAATTTCTTGTACATAAACAGGCATAAAAGGGACATATTTACGTATACGAATTGTTGACTTTGAAAGTATCGTGAGTCCAATGGTTGAAATGAGATATAGAAGGTTTTAAACTTTAATGTTTTTAAAAATATGTGTGCCAAAGACAATTTGCATGTACATATCTGTTCTAAAATGTATTAAACATGTTCAGATTACATACAATTTTTATTAGAAACTTGAATGGAATATACCACTTTCAAAAACAATTCTCTTATTTAAAATTTTCTCTTAAAAATTTGGAATACTTAAGGGATCACATATAGTAATGCTTAAACCCATTTGAATGTGGAATCATACTACTTTCAAAATTGAGAGTTTATATATACATATATAAATATCATTTTACTTATTAGAAATTTAACTTTGATGTTTATTACTTTGTAAAATGATGAAAATAAATAATAAAATAAAATCTTCATTCATACGTAAATAAAACCAAAATTCCAATAAAAATGCGTTATTCGTACTATCGAATAGAAAAATTGTGTCTTTATTCGTACTATAGAGTAGAAAATGCAACAATTATGCCATTCGTATTATTGGACATTCGTAATAAAGAGGGTATGTACTATTGGACGTCCAGTGTATACCCTATATCACCACTGATGGTGGTGGAGGGTATAAAAAATCTACGTGTACAGGTAACTGTGGACCATTAGTATTAACTCTGTGTACAAAGTTTTTCATAATCGGCCCTGTAAAAGGACCATAAACTTTAAAGGACATAAGATTACAAAAGATGGAATTTCAAATTTATATAAAAATTTTGTTATTATTATAATAATATTTATTTCAATTAATCAGGATTTAAAAGAAATGGAAGCTTAAAGAAAATTTGTCACAAAAAAGTGGTTAAAAAATTTTGTTTCGAAAATGAGACCTTTTTTAAATTTAATTTATTTTTCGATTGAGTCAAATATATAATATAGATACATTTCCCCAGCTTTAATTTGATACTAATATTAGCATTACACAACACATATAAATATTTCAAATATTCGTTTAAAATTGTAAGTCCTTTAAACTTTGAAGTACTTTTGTAGGGCCATAAGGGCTGATTGTAGAAAATGGGGTATGCAGAATTGCTTTAAATGGCTTCTAGTTTCACTTCTAGTTTCATATGAACTTTTCTATATGAGAAAACTTTTTTCAAAAGTGTTACATTATAAAAATTATATATGATTTAAAAACCTATACATATTTTTCGATGCCCTTAAAATGTCCCAAAGAAACCGTTATTCATTCCTAACGCATGTAGCTTATAAATTCTTGCCAAAACGTTAAATTTTGAATAAACCTAGTCCACATATTGAGGACAAAAATAAAAAAAAAAATATGACTGTAGTATAAATATATTATGGTTATTGTAACAATTTTAAAATATAATATTACATTTAAATATAATTGAAATATTTTATTATAATATTTTTTATGATCCAATGTGATCAAAATATCGATACAAAATATGTATCGGAATCGAAATTAATTTTGATTATTGAATCAGTAAAATTACAGTTTATAAAAAAGTAAAAACCTACAATACATGTCACGATTTACACATTTTAATTTGATTCGAAAAAACATAACTACATTATTCTATGCAAAGCGAAATACTTATACATATGTACAAATACAATATTATCTTCAAATATTTTAACTTGTTCAAATTACGCGAATAGTATGAAAATTTTAAAGAATACTTTTGCTTACAAAAAAAAAATTACCCCAACATATTAAAATGTTATTTATAGATTTTTTTTGAAAAAACAGTCGAACATCGCGAAAAATATTTGAAATTAATTTGGAATAGTTAACTAAGAAAAATTCAATCATTCAAAATAATTTTAATATGAATTAATATAGAATTTCGGAAATCACCTGAAAATAAAGTACTTCTGTAACACATTATATGTAAGTCATTACTTAAGTACATTAATAGTGAACTTCATAACCGTATTTTACAACTCATGTTTTTAATGCAGTATTGTTCGTTTAAGTAATTTTGTGAAGGGCACCGATCCACATACAATTTGGTAGAGAGATTTTGTCTCGACAATGGGACTTACATCATTGTATCACATTTAGAAGCCAGTAATGAGCATTATAGCCATTTTCAGAGGGGGCCTTTTATAGGGGAAGGGTCATTTATGAGCCGATACAAAAAAAGTGGTGCAGAGATTTTTTCTCATAAGAAACTTACGTGTGGCGCATTTCATCGCTTTACTCGTATTTTTAAGCCAGTAATGAACGTTAAAGCCATTTCCAATAGGGGGGATAGGGTCAATTATGGACCGATCCACATAAAATGGTCGTAAGTATATCTGAGAAAATATAACAGAGTCCTTCAATTTGGCGGAACCACTTTAGCGTAAATATGATTATTTAAGGAAAATGGTTCGGACTATAGGTAGGGGGAGTGACACCTCTCACGTGAATTAAATACAAAAACTCGCTTATCTGGAAAGCTATTAGAGTTAAAATCTTAAAATTTTGCTCGAAGAACTTTAACATCCATGTAAACATTTTGGGTAATAAATTGGCGGACTACCAATTGGGGGCGTTGTCCCTCCCATATGAATAAAATATACAAAAATTTGTTTATCTGGGAAACTAATAGAGCTAGCTTCTTAAAATTTTGCAATAAGAACTTTAAGATATTGTGATGCGACTACAGACGATTAAACACTAAAATAGTTCGAGACAATTTTTACATGCCACTGATGGTTGAAGTAATAGATAGACTTAAAGAGCCAGGGTATATACATCGTTTGATTTGCTTAACGGATTTTTCACGAACCGATAGAGGAACGCGGACTATTTTATTCTTAATATTAATTGATAAATAAATGCTATAATTCAAAGTGGTAGTGTTTTAATTAATAAATTGAATAAGATTGAACGTAATCGTATAACAGTAACCCCACAGTGTTTTTTCCTACATAAATGTGCTTTGAGAATATGAAATTACCTGAAATAATATAAATATTTAAACAGCTAGTATAATGAAATCTTACCTCATTCCAGCCGTATTTGTTTCTTGCTTGCACTATTGCCTCATATACTGCATTATGTTCAAGATTCTTTATGACATATGACATTATATAATGTGTGCTGTCAGTACGCACAGCAGTGGGTTTAATGTGATATTCATGCCATTTTCCAGGGTGTTGATAGGTTTCGTTCATCTGAAAATCAATTTTCATTAATAAAATGTGCAATCAATTTGAAAAATAGCTAACCAGTAATCGTCTATATAAAAGCTTTATTTCCTCAAGTGGAGGAATGGATTCAATAGTCCATGTAAGATTATAGTGATCTAAAGAACCGCTTAATGCTGGTGATATAAAATCCGCTGGCCCAGGTCGTCCTGAAACTTCAATGTATTTTTTAGTGCGTCCAAGTGCATTATCAGCAACACAGCTATAATTTCCAAAATCTGATGACTGAAAATTCCTAATAATAAGACTATATCTGTCGTCTCTTGGATACATGGAACGTCTATCTGTTTGATCAAGAAGGAAGGAGTTCTGATACCAAAGCATCTAAATTATAAAAATAGAGTGCATTTTATGAATTAAATTGAATAAAATAAATTAAAATATTTATTATTCATACTTCTGAATTAACGTCTCCATGAACAACGCATACCAACTCAATATCATATCCTTCAGCCGCATGCACCCATGACTTTTCTACTGTTATTTCTGGTGGCGCTATAATTTAAAAAAAATATTTCCTCAATTCATTTATTTATGTAAAATTAAAATTTGAAAAAAAACTATATTATTAAAATAGTTGAAAAATTTCTATCTCATTAGAAGTTCTAATATAGAACATAATAGTGATATAATCAGTATTGTCAATTTTAGTCACAAAATAAGTGTTTATAAACCGGTTAACCGAAAAACCTGTTTTTATTTCGGTTTTTCTTTTAATCTTCAAAATTGCGACCTGTAGTTTGATTACAAGGTTTTCATAGACGGACGGACATAATTTTATCGACTCAGAAAATGATTCTGAGCCGATTGGTATACTTTAAGGTGGGTATAGGGCCAATATTATTGTGCGTTACAAACATAAGCAGAAACCCAATATACCCTCCCCACCATTTCAGAAATTTTTAGATTTTTTTTTTTTAATTTGCCACTTATAAACACTCTAACAAAAAATTTAATTATTTTTCCCGCGATAAATTCGAAATTGCAGAATTGTTGTAACCGATTTCGAAAAAATTTCAGACACTACTTTTCTATAATGTAATATTCCGACCCTATAAAGTTTATATATTCTGGATCCTTATAGACAGCGGAGTCGATTTAGCCATGTCCGTCTATCTATCCATCCGTCTGTGTGCTGTTGAAATCAGTTTTAAGAAAACCCCACACAGAAAAAATATCATAGGTAATATTAACGAATAACTTTAGTAAACCCTACTGCTTTTTTATTCAAATCTACTGAAATTTTATTCATATCAACGAATTTTTTTAATTTTTACAGTTTTTATTCCAATCTAAAGAAATTTTATTCATATCAACGAATTTTCTTCATATTTTAATTTATTTTTGTAAAAAAATGTAGTCAATCTGTTAATTTGAGATATTACTTCATATTTACATCCAAAATTTTATTAAATCAACAGAAATTTGGTTAAAACAGTGGTAAAATAGTAAAATCGCAATTATTCAAATATACATCTAAAATTGTTAATTTTACTTCCTTGAAGGTGGTTTATTTGAAGAATATATCGTTGATATGCTGTAGCTTTAAAGAAATTTCGTTAATTTTAACAATATTATTTTATTCAAATTGAATGCGTAGAACTGAAGAAATTTCTCAACATACAAGAAAAAACTAAACAGAATAGTTATTTTTAGACCCTTCACCTTCGTGAGAAGGGTATATATAAGTTTGTCATTCCGTTTGTAATTTCTATAATATAATTTTCCGACCCTATAAAGTATATATATTCTGGATCCTTATAGATAGCGGAGTCGATTAAGCCATGTCCGTCTGTCTGTCTGTCTGTTGAAATCAGTTTTTAGAGGACCCCAGATATCGGCGAAATCCGAATCTTCAATAATTCTATTAGACATGCTTTCGAGAAGATCGCTATTTAAAATCAGCAAAATCGGTCGGTAAAT
Organism: Lucilia cuprina; assembly: GCF_022045245.1. NCBI lineage: Eukaryota > Metazoa > Arthropoda > Insecta > Diptera > Calliphoridae > Lucilia > Lucilia cuprina. The sequence continues at coordinate 21,913,989 of NC_060953.1, read as the reverse complement.
AACGGAGATATGAACAAAAATCCGAGACAACCTCTGAAAATTTCATCAAAAAATTGTTTTAAAAGCAACAACAACACTGAATATAGAAAAAGATTTACATGTGTGTGTGTAGATGTATTTGGTTTTATTCAGCTGTGTATTTTTTTGTTTTGTTTGGAATCCAAATATACAAAAAATGTGATTTGCATTTTTTGTTAAAATAAAATAATATTCCCTTTTGTATTGCAAATATATTTTTTAATGAATAGAAAAAAGTATTTAAAACGTTTTCAATTATATGAGAGTA
>NC_060953.1:21906877-21913603 GCF_022045245.1 Lucilia cuprina | reverse complement strand
AAAACAAGTGAGAGTGCTATATTCGGCTGTGCCGAATCTTAAATACCCTCCACCAGCAAATTTCTTTTTAATAAAACCCATTTAAATATCTAATTTTTTAATAACTCGACAAAAGTTTTGTTTTCGTAATGAGGGTACTAACATTTATGTATGTGCGGAACTAATTTTTATTAGGTCCAGAAAAATTATATTGAGTTTCGGTTGTGGACCTTGTAGGAGTGCTATGACTTATTATGGAACCATCATGCTTATATTGTTATCCAGCTTTAATCTGAACTAAATTCGTTCAAGTGATTTTTGAAACGATGTTTCGGTCAGTTTGAAAACATTTTATAATAATGATCTATACACAGAACATACTCACGTCGAATTCTATAGAAATATTATCATTTAGTAGTGAATTGTGTGGTATTCATAATCATTTACGTCGAATTTTATCCGAAAAACTTTGATTCTCAATTTGCGTTTAAGAATTTTTCGGAAATGTTCGGAGTTGTGACCAAATGGAAAAAAATGTTGTATAATGATTTAGGTGCATACATAATAAATTCAAGTCAAATTTTACCCCAGTTCTTTATTAATTAATGAAATTGGTTTAAGTGACTTTTGGGAGTGGCAGCTATGACCTATAATAAGGTCCCACTCCCACTTCCGGAAATCACTTAAAACCACATATTCCATTGACAAATACAGTTATTGATGTAAATTTGACTTTAATATGTTTTGAGTACATATAAATCATTCAGAATATATATTTAAATCATTCTGCAAATTTTCCCCCGATCCTTCTCGCTCAGGAAAATAACCAAAATGTTTACTATTGATCCACGCAATTCCGCATAATCAGTTCAACAGGTTAAAAGTTATGAATCAAAATTTGAAATAACTCTAAAAAATCAAGCTTTGTTGAAATATGAAAAAATAGGTTTCTTATAACACAATTATTTTGTATTTCGCGGAATAATTAGTTTCTTTCAAAATTATGATTAAAAATTAAGAAATACTAAAGCCCTCCCGCCACGTCACGGCTTATTCCATGGGAGTGTAAATATGATATTTCACATATTTAAAGTCTGGTAAGAAAAAATTATCAATTATTGTCATTTTAATATAAAATTAATTGTTATAATATATATAACTATATAGCAATTAATATACCGTCATGGTGACTATAAATTGTTGGATAAATTTTTGTATTTACATGGTCTGAAGGTATGTTTGAAAAAACCCAATCAATTTGTGTTCCATGTTTTGTGGTTGAAGTTGTCGGATTTAGGTGCGATACAAGTCCTCTTTCTGTCAATATTCTTTCAGTAAAACTATCCGTATCTGTCTTGCGACACTTATTAAAATCTCCTACAATAAGGATTTTGTCAGTGTCTGTTGTAATATGTGTCTGCAACTGATCTATAGCTTGCTTCAGAAATAATCTAAAGAGGCCTTCAGCAAAAGAGGGGCTCCTATATAAATTAATTATGTAATTGTTGTAATACCGGAAGGCTATGTATTGAAATGAGTATCCGAGAACATGATCCTCTTTAAATAACAAGTTTACATTAGATATTTTGTCAGTTTTTATATAAACTGATATCCCTTTCTTGTTTCGGGACCTCTCTTCATGTTCAGCATTGATGCAGTCTAATTTGCTTAGCAATGAATATCCTTCCAATGGTGGAATTTCTTCCGGAAATGTCCAAGTTTATACTAAACATAAAATATCTGCTTCCATTATTGTCGGATCAGAAGATATATCATTATGGTGCGCATTAAAACTCTGAATATTTTGATAAAATAATTTTACATTATATTCATCATCATTTACAAAGTTGTGCTGAAGTGTAAGTGCTCGTTCGGTTACGAGTATGAACCACCACTTTTGAATATGTTGCACCTTGGCTTTTATGAATAGTAATTCCTTCGGCTAAAACCAATGGAAATTGCTTTCGTTCAATTGAAATTTGTTCATTGCGCCTAAATTGGAAACTACGAACACATTTTTCAATAGGTGTCCAAAGTGATTTAGTTGGATGTGGTCTTTTCTTTCTAGCTTCCATACCTACATTTTCATCGGGAAATAGCATCCAAAGTGTAATAGGTGTGTTTCTTTTTGGAACTCTATTTCCATTAAAATGCCGGTAGCTCCGTTAACAAGACCATCTTTTGTATTAATATTAATGGTCATCATGTATTTAAGGGAACATTTTAATTTTAGCTCTGTACATAATCCTTGTATCTCCGATGTTTTCATTTTAATAACAGAGTTTCTAATACGAGCTTTTTCCTCAGACGACAAAGATTCCGTTTTAATTAAATCAAATGCTCTGGATTGAAATTCTTCCTTTAAAATTTGGCCTAATTTTAATGCGTTGAATTGATCAGCCTCCGAATTTGACCAAAATAAGTGAATAGCTTCACTGGGAAATACAAAATTAGAATCTACAATTCTTGATTTTATTAGGCGCACTTCTTCGTCGCTCATTTCACCTCTTGACATTGAATTCAAAGCTTCGGCAAAAGTTCGATCTTCCCTTTGCCTCATCATTTCATTGAGTTCATAATATTTAAACTGGTTCCAAAGTAGATCTCCAACAATAACTCCATAAGGATTTGATGAGTTGGAGCTGAATATCCACTTATCCCCAACAGGAGGTAATTGTTTTAAATCTCCAAAAACTAAAATGGAAATTCCACCAAATCGCTCTGCGCTTTTGAAAATTTGTTTTAAGCGAGCATCAAGATAACTCAGCATTCTTGCACCAACCATTGAAATTTCATCAATAATCAATAACTTCAGCTCCAATAGTAATGACGAAAGTGAGTTAACTGTATCATTACTAAGAGGGCGAATTTCTCCTGAGTACTGATTGACTGGTAATGAAAATAATGAATAGAGAGTGGCTCCACCAATTCCAAAAGCAGCTTTTCCAGTAGGGGCACTTAGCAGTACTTTGGGTAAATCGGGATTAGATCCAGGAATGGAATTAAATCTAGTAGTAATTGATTGGTAAATAGTTTTTATCAATCTACTCTTTCCAACCCCGGCTCCTCTTCCAACATACTCACAAAACTTTACGTTTTCTACCACATTTAATAAAATATGATGTAGATATTTTCGTTGCTTTGTGTTTAAAGTTCTTACTGAAGACAATAGACTATCAGAACTTAACAAAGGTTGAAGTCTGATCAATCTAACACATTCATTATTCTCATCAGCGTTAATATAATCATCATTTACGTCAAAAATATTTATATTTGCATCTACTTCCGGAACAGCTAAGGCCTGTATTCGTCATCAAGCACTTGGGTTACAGCTCTGTTATCATTTGAGTTATCATTATTTACTGTGTCATCATTTTGAATTTGTTGGAGAATTTCCTCGAGTTCACCTTCCTTATATTTTTCAAAATATGATCTATTTCTTTCAATCATATCCTTATGAACTTTACAAGTTTCTTCATTGTCTTTATCCAAGATATCATCCTTTTCATTTTGCCAAGGCATATACAACATTACAAGTGCTCAAAAATAATTTTCTCTGCTTAAATCCACATTAAATGAGGGAAACCTTATTATTGAGGGGCTTTCTTTTTTGTAGACATATCCAGATCCATCCCTTAGCCTAATGTACTTTTTATTTCCATCATTATTTTCATCGTTCAAATCATTATTTTCGTTATAGTCATCTTTTTCTTCTTGACCCCTACGATTTCTTGATGGCCTAAGTTTTGAAAATTTACAAAAAGCAGCGAAATAAGCAAGACAATAATCTTGCATTTCATTGGGGCGTACAATGTAATGGTCTAGTAAATTTTTTTTGAAAACATCTGTTGAATCTCCGGGAATATTTTCCAGCTCTCTTCTAGACTTTAATATTCTCACACGTTTGTCTGGAAGTAATGTATTTATATACACTTCGGAACTACTACATTGCGAAAGATGCATTCCCAAAACGTTATACGACGCTTCTTGGCCAGAAACTTCAGAAGCAGAAATAAATTTATTTCCAATATGTTGAAGTCTTTGTTTTACCGTAAAATTACCTGACCTTATTTCATCCATGGCCTCATTTAATAATCTAGAAAATCCTCTATGGGACTTATTTATGTAATTAACAATATAAGATACACACGCATAGGCATCCAATATAAATTGTATATCAATATTAGCTCTTTGCATTGCTAATATATTCGTATTAAAAGCATTGATTGAGCGATCTTTGAAAGATCTCTTTAAAAATATTTGTGGTTTTTTTAGTGATGATCTAATAGCTAAAATATAATCTTCAGCATTTAAATTTATTCTGTTGTCATTTAAAAAATGTTCAAATGTTTGTAGATTATTTACCTCTGCCTCTGATAATTTGGCATTAAGAAAACTTTTAATTTTATTAAAATTGTCTTTATGTGTTTTCAATTCCATTTCATCTATATATTCAGGAAGTGGTAAAAGTATCTTCGTTTCAGATATAGGTGGATATGGTATATGAAATCTACAAACTGATTGACCTCTTATTTCTCTTAGACAACTTCTGCTATGGTGATGCTCCTGAAATTGAATGTAGGGGGAACTTCAGGTATATTTGAATCAGTTGAAATATATTTGTCAATAAAGCTTACCACAGATGGAAAAGTATTTGCATCATTCAAATTAACCGATGGAGCATTTTGAAGCCAATATATCCCATGAACATGTGGAGATCCTCTTTAATGAAACTCAATTCTCCAATAAAATTTAATAACTTTATGGTCCCCAAAAATCCCACCGCTCGCTTTGAAATGTTTAAAAAGATGGCGAATTCTTTGATCAAAATAACGGGAACATGTTATTGGATCTGTGCGGATAAGGTTGTATTTTTGTTGAGTGGTGTAAAGCATAGCCTCTTCTTCGGTAATATCTTTGCCTTCGACCACTTTTGACAAAATTACTAATAATTCAGGCCAATGAGATTCAGCTGCAGAAAAGGTTGGAAGTCCAAATTGCCGAATCATCGCCATTACTTTCTTTTTCTCTCCTTCCCAATGAGCTGGAGAAGATCTAATACCTTTAAGTATATGGTATCCTTCATCATGTTGTACCAGGTTATGTATGTAATTATCGTCCAACATATCCCTGGCTGTATGGCAATTGGATCCAACCTTTTTGCGTAAACAGGTTGAGATGCTATTCTTAATTTTAAATAACTCGAGTTTTTTGTAAGAATAAAGTACTTTATCAACTCGAGCGCATCTCCTGTCATAGCGACGAATTTCAGACCTTATAATTTTGGCTAATGAAGCTTCACATACTCTTTTAACACCACAATATATAGTTGGAAATGATAACTCTTCGGCATCTTCATCCATGAGCATATCCAGTGGCCGCTTTCCTTCACCTGGAGCAATAAAAATTCTGCTTAATGGAATATTTTCCATGGGAATATTATCCAACAACGTTTCTTGAGGATTACATTCTTCAACTACATCTATTTCATTGTTAGCACCTGTTAAATTTTGCACTAGTTCCTGATCCTCTACATTTGCTAAAAATTGAACTTCTTCAGATAATCCCATATTTTGTAACCATTCTTCAGCTATGGAAATTTCGTGTTTTTGATACAATTCTGTATTTATTAAATAACGAATTGCTTCAAAAACTTTTGCGGGACGAATTGTTTCCGTCATAAAGCTATGATTATAGTGCAATCGCCGCTTAAGGTGAACCTGAATTACTTCAGTTTGATCAAATGTTCTCGGAAGGACACTTACTATACTGTCGACTTGAATAGGGACATTAACAACTGCGCCTCTAACAGCACACTGACGATTATATCCTAAAGAAACAATTCTCATAAAGGGGATTCTGGGTGCCACAAACCTCTCTTCCAAAGCGGTTAAGTTTTTCAATTGATCGGGAATTTCTGGAAATTGCAAACCGTTGCTTAAGCATATAGTTGGAACTTTTCCACCCTTCACTATTTTGACACATGTGTTGCAAAATTTATAGTTATTGCTCTCGGACGGACATAATTCGGACAAAAAAATACCTGCCGTAGATTATTATAATTCAAAATATTAAGGGAACTTACTTGATTCTGGAACCACAATCCTCCACAGCATACGCACACCTCTGTTGGCCCTTTTTTACGTTATTATTAAATTCTGCTAACATTCTGCTCGTATGTCGATGAACATCTGCTGATAATATTTCCATTCTTGATTCAGGTGAGAGACGTTGTTTACTTTCCCTATTTCTCCGCGCCTGCCTTTCACTCTGAATTGCTCGATTTGCTGGATTCATACTGTGTAATCTTACTCGAACATTTCGCATTTGATTAGAGATTTCCATATTAATTTGCCATAACATTCTTGATTCTCGCCTAGTAATAGTATTACGTCTCTGTTCTGCAGCGCGCAAAATGGGATTAGATCTTCTGGAAGCATGTGCGATGGCATCCCTTTCCCGTTCCTTTTGACGAAAAGCTGGTATTTTTCGATGTTGTGAATGTGCAATTGCCTCTCGTGTACGTTCCATTTCACGAAAATCTTCATTTTCCCTATGAATAGAATGTCCAATTGTATTTCTCTGCTGCTCCGTGGCACGAAACGTTACATCCATGCGATGAGAAGAATGTGCAATTGCTAACATTCTGCTCGTATGTCGATGAACATCTGCTGATAATATTTCCATTCTTGATTCAGGTGAGAGACGTTGTCTACTTTCCCTATTTCTCCGCGCCTGCCTTTCACT
>NC_060953.1:21901962-21906777 GCF_022045245.1 Lucilia cuprina | reverse complement strand
GAGTTATTAAAAAATTAGATATTTAAATGGGTTTTATTAAAAAGAAATTTGCTGGTGGAGGGTATTTAAGATTCGGCACAGCCGAATATAGCACTCTCACTTGTTTTTTTATATATTTCAAAAAACAATACACTAAACGACTTTTATATAAATTTTTATAATTTTTTTTTTACGGCCCGATTATAAAAACTTAGGAAAATTTGACTTACCTTATCAGCTTTTTTTCTTATTTCTTTGTTTTTAATTTTATTTTGTTTATATTTTATTTATAGCGCACGGGTTTTCTTTATTTAATAATTTATTTTATTATCCTTTTTAAAGGATTTATATATATATTTTTTTTTACTTTAAGGCGCGTGCACAAAAAAAAACTTGGGAAACCGTTAAGTTTTAGGGTATGTAGAGAACTCTCAGATTTATTTACAATTTACTTATATTTATAATATTAAAATCTAACATAAAATTCTTATCAACTATAAAACAATGCATGTGGAATATTCTAATCAGAAAACATTCTAATCATAAATTAGGTATTTAATGTATGGTCATAAAAAAACCCACATTTACAATGCTTGTGCATTTGTTGCAACCATCAGTCTATGCTCTGATAGTGTGTTCATTAACATAAACATTAACGATCAAGCATCTGACATAAAGCATTAAATTTATTTTATTGATTTGGGCAAATACATAAAACTTCTAATTTATTGATAAGTTTTATACCCGTATAACATAAACATACATTTCTATTCCACATGCATATCTACAAGATTGAACAGATGCACAAACGATTGTCCTGGCATAAAAACTGTCAAAGTTATTTGCAACCATATCGGAACCTCAAATCATAATGCTTTAAAATGATGCATAAATGACTGTCATAGCATGAAAACTGTCAAAGCTATTCACAACCATATCGGAACCTCAAACTACCGCCTTCTTAAACCTGGGAAAATAATTCTACCGATCTATCCAATTGGCCATTTTCTAAAAATACATTATGCAATAAATTATATACCAAAACAAATGGCAATTTTAATGCTTTAAAATGGTGCATAAACGACTGTCCTAGCACGAAAACTGCCAATGTTAATTGCAGCCATATCGGAACCTCAGATTACAGCATTTGATACATAGAACAATAATTCTACCGATCTATCAAGTTGACCAATTTGTAAAAACACACATTATGCTACAAATGATATACCATATTAAAGTGCAATCATAATGCTTAAAAATGATGTCTAAATGACTATCATAGCGTGAAAACTGTCAATGTTATTTGCAGTCATATCGGAACCTCAAATTACCGCATTTTTAAAGCTGTGAAAATAGTTCTACCGATCTATCGAATTGGCCATTTTCTAGAAATATATTATGCAATAAATTATATACCAAAACAAATGGCAACTATAATGCAATAAAAATATATATAAACGACTGCAATAACATGAAAGCTAGAAATGATATTTGCAACCATATCAGAGCCTTAAATTACCGCATTTCTAAACCTGTACCAATAAATATACCGATCAATCCTATTTTTGTAAAATTCATTATGCCACAAATTATACAAAAAAACAAAGCGCAACTGTAATGCTTTAAAAAGATGCATAAACGATTGTTCTGGCATGGAAACTGTCAATGTTATTTGCAACCATATCGGAACCTCAAATCACAGCGTTTTTAAACATAGAACCACTTTTTAGACGAACACATTATGCCACAAATGATATACCAAATTAAAGTGCAATCATAATGCTTTAAACTGATGCATAAATGACTGTCATAGCATGAAAACTGTCAAAGTTATTCACAACCATATCGGAACTACAAATTACAGCCCTGTTAAACCTGGGAAAATAATTCTACCGATCTATCCAATTGGCCATTTTCTAAAAATATATTATGCAATAAATTATATACCAAAACAAATGGCAATTTTAATGCTTTAAAATGGTTCCTAAATGACTGTCATAGCGTGAAAACTGTCAATGTTATTTGCAGCCATATCGGAACCTTAAAATACCGCGTTTTTAAAGCTGTGAAAACAATTCTACCGATCTATCCAATTAGCCATTGTCTAAAAATATATTATGCAACAAATTATATACCAAAACAAATGGCAACTATAATGCAATAAAAAGATATATATGCCTTAAATTACCGCATTTCCAAACCTGTACCAATAAATATACCGATCTATCCAATTTTTGTAAAAATTCATTATGCCACAAATTGTACACCAAAACAAAGTGCAACTGTAATGCTTTAAAATGATGCATAAACGACTGGCCTGACATGAAAACTGTCAAAGTTATTTGCAACCATATCGGAACCTCAAATCACAGCGTTTTTAAACATAGAACAAGAATTCTACCGATCCTTGAAATTGACCATTTTTTAGACGAACATATTATACCACAAATTGTCCTGGCATGAAAACTGTCAAAGTTATTTGCAACCATATCGGAATCTCAAACCACAGCGTTTTTAAACATAGAACAACAATTCTACCGATCCTTCAAATTGACCATTTTTTAGACGAACACATTATGCCACAAATGATATACCAAATTAAAGTGCAATCATAATGCTTTAAAATGATGCATAAATGACTGTCATAGCATGAAAACTGTCAAAGTTATTCACAACCCAGACCAATTTCTAAAAATACACATTATGCTACAAATGATATACCATATTAAAGTGCAATCATAATGCTTTAAAATGATTCATAAATGACTGTCATAGCGTGAAAACTGTCAATGTTATTTGCAGTCATATCGGAACCTCAAATTACCGCATTTTTAAAGCTGTGAAAATAGTTCTACCGATCTATCGAATTGGCCATTTTCTAAAAATATATTATGCAATAAATTATATACCAAAATAAATGGCAACTATAATGCAATAAAAAGATATATAAAAGACTGAAATAACATGAAAACTATAAAAGATATTTGCAACCATATCGGAGCCTTAAATTACCGCATTTCTAAACCTGTACCAATAAATATACCGATCTAACCTATTTTGATAAAACTCATTATGCCACAAATTATACACCAAAACAAAGTTCAACTGTAATGCTTTAAAATGATGCATAAACGATTGTCCTGGCATGAAAACTGTCAAAGTTATTTGCAACCATATCGGAACCTCAAATCACAGCGTTTTTAAACATAGAACAACAATTCTACCCATCCTTCAAATTGACCATTTTTTAGACGAACACATTATGCCACAAATTATATACCAAATTAAAGTGCAATGATAATGCTTTAAAATGATGCATAAATGACTGTCATAGCATGAAAACTGTCAAAGTTATTCACAACCATATCGGAACCTCAAATTACCGCCTTTTTAAATCTGGGAAAATAGTTCTACCGATCTATCCAATTGGCCATTTTCTAAAACTACATTGTGCACTAAGTTATATACCAAAACAAATGTCAATTTTAATGCTTTAAAATGGTGTATAAACGACTGTCCTAGCACGAAAACTGCCAAAGTTAATTGCAACCATATGGGAACCTCAGATTACTGCGTTTATTATACATAGAACAATAATTCTACCGATCTATCAAATTGAATAATTTCTAAAAATACACATTATGCTACAAATGGTATAGCATGATTGGCCATTTTCTAAAAATATATTATGCAATAAATTATATACCAAAACAAATGGCAACTATAATGCAATAAAAAGATATATAAATGACTGCAATAACAAGAAAACTACATATAAATGATATTTGCAACCATATCGGAGCCTTAAATTACCGCATTTCTAAACCTGTACCAATAAATATACCGATCTATTTTTGTAAAAACTCATTATGCCACAAATTTTACACCAAAACAAAGTGCAACTGTAATGCTTTAAAATGATGCATAAAATATTGTCCTGGCATAAAAAATGTCAATGTTATTTGCAACCATATGGGAACCTCAAATCACAGCGTTTTTAAACATAGAACAACAATTCTACCGATCCAAAAAATTGACCATTTTTTAGACGAACACATTATGCCACAAATGATATACCAATATAAAGTGCAATCATAATGCTCTAAAATGATGCATAAATGACTGTCATAGCATGAAAACTGTCAAAGTTATTCACAACCATATCGGAACCTCAAATTACCGCCTTTTTAAACCTGGGAAAATAATACTACCGATCTATCCAATTGGCCATTTTCTAAAAATACATTATGCAATAAATTATATAACGACTGTCCTAGCACGAAAACTGCCAAAGTTAATTGCAACCATATCGGAACCTCAAATTACCGCATTTTTAAAGCTGTGAAAATAGTTCTACCGATCTATCCAATTGGCCATTTTCTAAATATATATTATGCAATAAATTACATACCAAAACAAATGGCAACTATAATGCAATAAAAAGATATATAAACGACTGCAATAACATGAAAACTATAAATGATATTTGCAACCATATCGGAGCCTTAAACCTGTACCAATAAATATACCGATCTATCTAATTTTTTTAAAAATTCATTATTCCACAAATTTTACACCAAAACAAAGTGCAACTGTAATGCTTTAAAATGATGCATAAACTATTGTCCTGGCATAAAAAGTGTCAATGTTATTTGCAACCATATGGGAACCTCAAATCACAGCGTTTTTAAACATAGAACAACAATTCTACTGATCCTTCAAATTGACAATTTTTTAGACGAACACATTATGCCACAAATGATATACCAATATAAAGTGCAATCATAATGCTTTAAAATGATGCATAAATGACTGTCATAGCATGAAAACTGTCAA
>NC_060953.1:21900843-21901862 GCF_022045245.1 Lucilia cuprina | reverse complement strand
ATTGTCAATGACAACGCTATATAAATTATAAACAACGAAACGAAAAAATAAATAAATTAACACGTCTGGTAGCTTACCACGTTTATTAACTGTTATACAACGGATGAGCATAAAGTTTATATTGCGACAACGAATTGTTGCCATGTCGACAACGTTGAGTGGTCTACATTACATTTTGTTGTATGTATTATATAACTGACAATGGATGTTATTGAAAAATTTGGTACCAGGCGTATTAATTTATTTTTCCCTCTATGTAAAATACAACAATAAAACAACTTCTGGAATATACTAAAATTAATTGATATAATTCTTATTTGGTTTAAAACATGTAGGGTCTTATTCATAAACTTTTATTTAATGTTTATAAATCAAATATTCATACAAAATTGTTCCTTTGATAAATGTTTATGAATAAGGCAGTTAATGTAAAAATATTTCAGTTTTCACTGTACAAAATAATAATCCCTTTTTTCTTATTTTTTGAGATTGAATAGAAGAATGAATATATTATTCCAGCAAAAAAAAAATCCAAAGAAGCGAAAAGAAGTAGAATTTAGTCCATGGAAGTGTTGAAAAAGACCTGAAGAAGTTATGATTTTAACACAGGCTTGTCATAGGAGGGATGTCCTTTTTATTTGACTCCAAATTAACTACATCTGAAGTCATTTTCAGGAAGTTATTTTTATGTTAATTTTTTGGATGTTATTAGCAAGTAAAATTGTAAAAAAATTAGTTAAAGAATACATAAAAAAATTAGTTAAAGAATACATCTAATTTGACTTAAATAATATTAACATACATAAATAAATTACACGAAAATAAAATGTGTTTCATTCAAAGTTTTTAAAAAAAATTTAATTCTTTTTGCTTCTTTGGAATTCATTTCCACAGAAGGTAAACATTTACAGTTAGTGCTACTTTTGAAGTGGTAATAAATGTTATTCTTTTTGAAGTACTTCGTTTTATTTTTGCTGTGTATTGAATACGTTAAATGTAAAATTTATTTAGAACAAAGG
>NC_060953.1:21899048-21900743 GCF_022045245.1 Lucilia cuprina | reverse complement strand
TAGTGCTACTTTTGAAGTGGTAATAAATGTTATTCTTTTTGAAGTACTTCGTTTTATTTTTGCTGTGTATTGAATACGTTAAATGTAAAATTTATTTAGAACAAAGGTAGGTACGCGTGCTTTTCGGCCTCTTCTAAAATTACAACAACGTACTAACACGCAGCGTTACCACTGTGAGACTTTTTTCAAGTGTTTTAAAAATCTTTATATGAACATCTTTAAACAATCATGATTGTAAAAAAATTAATTTTCTTGAACTTTAGAAGACAGAAGTTGTATTTAAATTAAAAATTAATTTATTATAATTTTTGAATTAATTTTCATAATTTTTTAAAGTTTTTAACTACATATGTACTTCCTTAATAAAAATAAATATCACTCAGATTTGTAAAGTTTGAAATGTAAACTGTTGATGAAATATTGACTGTGCGAAATGAAAACCCACCATCAAGATATTGTAACGATTGATACTAGGCATCAATGTGATTTTAGGAGGAGGTCCTATTAGGGTTTCTTGTGTCAATTTTAGTCTTAATTTGCAGCTCAAATAGAATGAGTCTTCTATATTGTTTTTCAACTTACAGACAAAGAATGTGTGCGTTTAAGCACAAGATTCCTTTTGTACGACTATGCAATAAATATAAAACTTTAACTACTAAAAATATGTATTTGTTCTGCTTGCAATTTTTGTTAGCAGACGCAAAATATTGCAAATTGTTTTTGTTCTGATACTGCCAGTTGCAATTTTTCATACCTATAGTTGAATTTGTTTGTACAAAATTAAACAATATTTGATCTTCTTCTAAAATTGTTTACTTTCTTGTGAATTTATCTTTTTTTCTCGTGACTTTTAAAAATAAATCTCAAGAGTGATATTTAAATTTCAAGAGCGGAAAATAAATTTCTCTCACGAAACAAGTACAAAAGAGTATTTTATGAGTTTTATAATATTGTAAACAGGGACGGCAAAATTGGTACGAGGGTACTTTTTTGGATACTATTTGATGTGCAAAAGTACCGTGATACTCCTGAGTCTTATTTGATACTTTCAGGGCTACAATCTCAATATCCGATTATTGTTTAACCGTTAGTAAATCTGTCTGTTAAAATATTTTTTTTTGTATGGGAACTTTCAATAAATCGTTTTGAAATAACAAGAGAATTAGAATAAAAATTTCTTTAAAATTTAAAATATTTTAAAAAATTTTTTGGCACTTATTCTCGAAAAGCATCAAATAAAAGTTTAAGGAAACAGCTACTAAAGTACTCTAACGAAAGAGCGGTAACGAAAGAGCGAATGTAATAGCTTTAAAGGGAAGGGAGATCAAGGCAGTTAAACTGAACTGACGAACGCAAAACCATACGACGCAACAAAAGCTGAACTAAAAATATGGGTGAGAGAATCCCATAAGACCTCTTGGAATAATGTAACAGTAGAACCACGAAAATCCTATGGGGAAACCTGATGAGAGCAAGACGAAAAATCTCCTCAAAATTAGCAAGTCTGAAGTTAGTATGATAGTACGTATTCTGAGTGGACACACTCTGAAACTCTGGAGCACTTTCTTTGCCACTGTCAGGCATTCTTCGAAGTTAGATCCAAGTATCTTGGAAGTGATGTTATTCCGGAAATAACATTCCTGACTAACACTGATTGGAAGATTCTTAGGAATTACGTTCAAGGAACTGAGTTTC
>NC_060953.1:21892659-21898948 GCF_022045245.1 Lucilia cuprina | reverse complement strand
ATATATATATATACTTTATAGTGTCGGAAAATTACAAGCGGAATGACAAACTTATATATACCCTTCTGACGAAAGTAAAGGGTATAAAAATAAAAGGAAGAAAATTTTGTTTGCCGACTGGCAGCCACAGAACGTAATAAAAATAACATGCGTCAGAAAATGTTTCCGGCTTAGTTATTAACAGCAGTTTATGTTTTTAAACAATTTCATTTAGCCAAATTAAAAAAGAAAATATTTTATATTTTTATAAAAATGGATTGTATAATCCACCATTATAATGTCCAATACGCCTTATATGCACAAACAGACTTTTATATCAGTTTTTGACTTACTTTTGCCATTTTTATAAAATAATAAAAATAACAGGCGTCAGAAAATATTTCCGGCTTAGTCATTAACAGCTGTTTATGTTTCTGAACAATTTCGTTTAGGCAAATTAAAAAAGAAAATATTTTAAATTTTTTTTAAAAATGGATTTTATAATCCACCATTAAAATGTCCAATACGCCTTATATGCACAAACAGACTTTTATATCAGTTTTTGACTTGCTTTTGCCATTTTTACAAAATAAAAATAGCACACTAACTTATGAGGTGTGCTCACAGCAGTCATATTTTTCGAGTTATTATTTTATGAAATATGACGACCGCGTGAATCCCCCAAATATATGTAAAACATGGAGAACAATAAAGAAAGAGCATACAATATGCATTTGCATCAGAAATGCATTTATCTTAAGAAATATTATTTTGAAATGCATTTTGATGAAAGTGTACATTAGTATTAATCGAATTTAAATATT
This sequence comes from Lucilia cuprina, assembly GCF_022045245.1. NCBI lineage: Eukaryota > Metazoa > Arthropoda > Insecta > Diptera > Calliphoridae > Lucilia > Lucilia cuprina. The sequence continues at coordinate 21,898,145 of NC_060953.1, read as the reverse complement.
TGCAACCCAATTCTGATCAGTATTGTATTTTAAGCAGATTTAAATTCTGTTTAATGCATAAAATATCAATAAAAATTAAACATTTCCTAATATAGAACATTTTAGGTTAGGTTGATAGGAGGTTGTATACTACATTTAATGCGAATAAATACATTTAGGCCTTATCTTATCCATTTTAAAAAATCGAAAAAATAGATGTACTGCACGTTACAAAATATATTTTTATATCCTACACCACTATAGTGGGGAGGGTATTATGCGTTTGTGCTGATGTTTGTAAAACCCGAAAATATTGGTTTTACACCCACCAGTATACCAATCCTCATCATCACATTCAACATAATTAGATACAAACAAACGCTATTCAAAATGGTTGAAATAGGTCCATTATTTCGCCTAGTCCCAATACAACCGTACCCCCCAATCGGGCCTTTAGGCTTATAATTACGTTAAATGTTCTATTATGTGAACAAAAAACTCCAAAACTTAGTTTTAAAGAATGATAAATGGCACTACTAATTTTTATAGTGACCTAGACCCCATACAAACTCCCCTTCAAAAAATGTCTTGAAAGTCACAATTCACTTATAATTTGTAATAAAACGATTAAAATCTACATTTGAAGTAGACGTAAAGTTCTCTACCAAAATTAATAAGGATAGGCACATATTTACCCTTATTCCCCTATGAGCCTTATTATAGAAAATCTCTTTTTTGTCATTTTCCACAATACGGTTAAAGAACAAATTGAATGCTTTATTTTTTAAAAATATCCACTTTTTTAACATACTGTCTGGTGTAAGGTATCATATAGTCGGCAATGTAATAAAAATATTCAAATAATCGATTAATTCACTTTTAAAAAAATTTAAACTAGAAAACCATTTTTAAAATGCATTCAAAAAGTGCATTTTGATATTTTTTATTTTATTAATTTTTTATTGGATCTTTCTTATATAGAAATTTACAATAAGTATTAAAATCTTTACCTAACTATAAATAATAGGGCCTTTTTTAATCACTGTATTTATTTTATTTCAAGAAAAAACTTTTTTGGACGCTTAAATTTAATTTTGGTCATCATTATCTGATAATACGCTGCATAAGCGAATACAAGGTCAAAGAAAATTCATTTCAGTGCAAAATCCAATGTTTCCGTTCTTCTCAGTCGTCTATGACTCTCAAATGACAGCAACTCCCTGGCTGGGTGATTGGTTTCGACAAGTAGGATTAACATGAGAACTTGATCTCCTCGCGTATTATGGGAACATTGAGAATATTACTATTGCGAATGTACCACGGTACACCTGTTATTGTCCTTTACAGTGCTGACTGCTTTCTTTGCAACTTCTCAACATTAGATGAGGTTTAATGACCGATACACCAGTTCTTTGTTCTCTAAGTCCAAATTAGACCGTGGCCCAATTACCCAGTGTAATTGAGCTGACTTTTATTTTATCCGTGTAACCTTAGCTTCAATATGGTTGCAGACCGTGGCCCAATTACCCAGTGTAATTGAGCTGACTTTATTTTTTCTGTGTAACCTTAGCTTCAATGTGGTTGAATTGATTTTTATTTTCCATTTGTACAGCCATTTCTCCAGTTCGCCAATGTGAGACTGGAGTTGTGCAGGAGCTATTGAAGGGTTTTCATGTATTCTTAAAAATGCGGTATCGTCCGCGAATGTAGATGTATGAGTCAGTGCGCTCGTTGGCATATCTGCAGTATATAAAACGGACCTAGAATACTCCGCTGGAGTACACCAGCAGATATTTTTCGACGTGAAGAGATCACATCTTTAGATCTGATTTGAAAAGATCTTTTTTAAGCAGTTTGTGAACATTCGCAGGTAGTAATGTGATAATTTTGTGTATTAGTACATCGTGCCAGACTTTATCGAAAGCTTGAGAAATATTTATGAATAATGCTGAGCAATACTGCTTGTTCTGGAAGGCCTTCCGAATAAGAACAGTTATTCGATAGTACTGTGATTTCTTCTGAAACCAAACTGATGGTCAGGAATAGTACAATTATCATTAAGGTGTACTATAAGGTTTTCACGCAATAACTTTTCAAAAAGTTTTAAAAATATAGACAATAGGCAAATAGGACGGTAAGTTGTCACTTGAATGACATCTTTCCCCGGTTTTGGTATCATAACATACATGAGGTAGGAAAGTATCCAATACGTAACATCGAGTTAAAGATGAACAAAATAATTCTCAGTGCTGATTTTTCTGTCTTTAGACCTTTAAATGTCATTATTTATATTGTTAGCACCAATATCATGTATCATTTTCAGTAAACACATTCTCCAAGTGATTGGCGAATGCTTCAAGTTTTTCTGACGTGAGTATTGCCCATTCTGGAGGCGTATGGGTGACTCATATGCAATAGGGCATTGCATATGTTTAACAGCTTTCCAAAGACTATATTCTGCTTTCTTAGTAGGGTCTAAGATAATTTCTCAGATTAGATTCCTTATTATTTTTTAAGGCAATGCGAAGTCTTCTTTGGCACTGATTAACTTTAACCTTTATGTTTGGAGATCACGATTGTTGCCATTGACGTCTGAGTGTTCTCTTTTCTTTAATTAGAGACTCAATGTTCCTAGGACATTTTGTAGTCTCCCAAGGTGACTGGGGTGTTGACACTTTGACAGCATTTTGTAAGATATCCGTAAATATTTGGACAGCGGATTATATTTCATGATAATTTTTCAATGAAATTTTTTTGTGGCAAGTGTGAGCTTACATACATTTTATACTTTAACCAGTTCGTCTTAGATCGGGAATCTTGTTGAGGTCTGTAGGTCGGCTACTGTTATGCGATATTGTTTCCAGCAATTGTCTTCCTTTGGGAGTAAGGAGGCAAAAGTCTCAAAATGTAAGTTTTGCATTATAATCAGCTGCTTTGACTCTTGGTCCAAAAGTTTTAAAGTACCTAATCGAGAAAATGCTCTCGATTTACATTATACGAAGGACAATATATTGAATATATTGCAACTCTGATATCAGGTATATTTATAGAAGTTTCCTGGATATGGTCCTTTTTGTATTCTGGCATTGGGAAATGTCTAATATTTTTCTCGCTAAAGTGGCTGTTCCACTACAGGCTTTGTCACATTTATGTTTTGTATCGTAAGTGTAGTATCCGTTAATCCTGAAACAATTCTTTAGGGTAAAGTGTGTTTCAGAGACAAGTAGTACGTCAATTTCTTGAAGTAGCAGAAATTGTTCTACTTCGTACTTATGTTGGCTAAGGCCGTTAGCATTTCAAAAACAAATTCTTAGAAAATTATTTTTTTATTTAGCAGGATCTGCATAATCATGCTTTAATTGTGCATTAATTGTTGAAATATATTTTGCATATTTTCTATGAAACTGTCCATGGTTTGAATTAGATTCCCAATAGATCTTTGATCCTCTTTTAATGCATGTGCATTAGAGTGCCCCAAGCTTGTATGAAGGAAAAAAAATTATCCGACAGCCGCCCCCCCTCTTTTGACTCTATGTCCTACAAAAAATTAGGCTGATAGAACAATGATAACAGGTGCCGCAACGGCTCTGAAGTTCCCAAGTGTATTTACGAGGGGAACATATCAATTTTTTCAGTTTTTGCTCAAATTTGGCCATTTAATAATAAATTTGAACTTTATTGTAAAGGAATCGTATTGTAAAGGAAATGTGCACATACATAAAAAACACACAAATTGGTTATTAATTTTAAAGTTATTGCATTCCCCAGCCCATTAACATGTCTCTCAGCACATAAATTCAGAATGTGATAAAAAAATTTTCTTATTTTTGAGATATACTCCGTATATGATAACGCGAATTCGTTGTCAGCTATTGTCAAAAAAGTTTGAATTTTTCAACGGCCATTTTAAATCTTCAATTTATTTTTTTTTTAATTTGATCAACTAATTTCAAAATTTTTAGAAGATCTCATGGGGATTTATGGACAACAGAAAGGTGAATAAAACGGTGAAACAATAATAATAATAAATAAATCAATAATTTGTAGAGTTTAGCGATTTGAACTCTGCGGATTTCGAGAAAATAGCACTTTTTTGTAAAATTTTAGAGAATACCTATAATTTCTTTACTGTTTCACATTTTAAACAAAGTCTTTTCAGAGTATTTAAGACCAGATAATATAAAATATATAATCCAAATTTTATGAATAAAATTTGGAGTTCAAAAATTAAATTTTGTAAAATTTGTGAATTTTCAGTATATATTTGTTGGCCATGTTTAATAAATACGACTTTAATTCTTAGCATGAAGTCTTGTGTTTTAAATAACGGCTTTAAAAGTAAATTTAACGCTTCAACCTATGGCACAAACTTAATCCCGAAGATAAAAAAATCTTAAAAACAATATCCAAATAAAAATTACAGGAGTAACAGAAATAATACAAACAAGTAAGAGTTCTATATTCGGCTGTGCCGAATCGTATAAAAAAATACCAATTGCAAACGGTAAGGTACCAAAAAGTCCCCTTTTATGGGTTCTTCTTCCTTAATCCAGACTCTACATACTTTAAATTTCAAAAAGTACCTTTTGAAGAACGAAAAAGTTCTAAAAAGTCCCCTTTTGTAGGATCTAGGATTCTAGCCAATAACAACGTAACGTGATGTTCATTCTTTGCTTTGTGTTTATAAACAAGAAATCACCGTTTGATACTGTGTTTTGTTTATTGTTTTGTATAAGCATGCACGAAATACATATGTGAATTTTTGATGAAATTTTCAGAGGTGATCGCTGATTTTTACTCATATCTTCGTTATTTATGCACCGATTGGGCTGATTTTAAATAGCGTTCTATTCTATCGTATTTCCGATAGAACACACAGACAGACCCCCGGGCATATTATCCTTGATGACAGACCCCATCTTGTTGTATTGCAATCCAGGGGAAGATAGGTACCACCAATACCTCTTGTCGGCCGGGACTATAAATTGGTGTTTACTGTCTACTGCCTGGCTTAGTCGTTGATTGAAAAGAGAGAACCACAAAATTTGGCACAACGGGTGGCCAGTTGCCAGCTGTTGCCGAAACAACAGAGTGACTGTGGGACTAAGCGTTGGAAATGAGTTGTATTAATTGTATATGGTACGGGATGAATGTAGGGACGCCGGACCTCATCAATCCGTCTACCTATAATAAATGTGTCGTATGTTTTTATCTTATGAATGTGTCGGATAAATGAGATGTGTGCTGGGTTGTCTGATGATGGTCTACCGGTTACGTCTCTAGGTGCTGTTGCCAATGGTCAGAGATTAGATTAGATAACCCAAGTACTTGAGCAAAGTGCTTGTACATGGGCGATTATATCCATGTACAAAAATTGCAACTGCATATAAGATACACAAAGGGACAGTGGTAAGTTTTTTACTTTCTACTCAACCAGTGGTTGAAAGAGACCACCGTGAAATAAGGCCGTCAGGGCCCTTACAAGGACTTAATATTACAAAATTTAA
>NC_060953.1:21834854-21892559 GCF_022045245.1 Lucilia cuprina | reverse complement strand
ATTTTGGAATTATGGTAATATTCAACATAAAAGTTTCTTTATAAAAAATAAAAATTTTAAAAATATACTTATGGTGTAGGGTATTATATGGTTGGCCATGCCCGACTACACTTTCCTACTTGTTATGGATATGAGCAATTCTTATACCAAATTTTATATGGATATCTTAATTTAGTAATGAATTATGACATTGTGGCGAAAGTAATTAATAAAACCCCATTTTCCGGGAATATGTACTTTTGTATGGGAGGTATATGAAATTGTGGACCGATTCCGACAATTTTCAGCAGGAATCAAGCTCTTTTGTAGAAATGAATGTATAGTGATTTTCATGGAATTTTCTTGCATATTGTTTGCATAGAAAATTACATCAGAATGTGTAAAAATTGCTTCTTTTTCGAGATTGTTTTAAATTTTGATCCATAACTTTTCTTTTTGCTCATTTGCAATACCAAACAACTTAGGAAAATAAATATCATTTTGTGTGAATTTCTCTCTATCACCGCTGATGGTGGTGGAGGGTATAATAATTAAATTTCAACTGACAGTTGCTCACTTTGCCTCGGTAGAGTTTTCCAGTTTTTCCTACCGAGCGAGTTCTCGAGGCGCCATGAAATAACTCCCCACGAAATAACTCCCCAAAACAAAAATGAAATAAATCCTTAAATTTGGGGACTTGTTTCATTATAAAATAAATCCCCAATTTAAAAATGAAAAAAGCCCCAATGAAATAAAATAACTTCCTAAATCAAAATGAAATAACACCCCATTTATTCTTATGAAACAAATCCGTAATCTTAAAATGAAATAAGTTCCCATTTAAAAATAACGACTTCATGTTTAATACATTTCAGTTTAATCGCTTAATAAAAATTCCTTTAATAGCCGGCCTGCGGCCGGGCGCAAGGACTTTCTTATCTATGGTGTGTCCAACAACGACATCACTTAATAAATATTTTCTAAATAGCAGGACTACGAAAGGACGCAAGGACTTACCTCTCTATAATATGACCAACACCTGCTTCGCTTAGTAAAGATTTCCTAAATAGCCCGCCTAAGGCTGAACACTCTTGATACAGGGATAGTGTATTCTTAGCGAAGCCGGGGAGTTATTTCGTGGGGAGTTATTTCATGACAGCGTTCTCGATTGTCGGATAGGGTGTGTTGGTGGACCATTTGTCCTCTCTCAGCTTTAATTTCACTTAAGCTGAGGGAGGGCAGATTGTCCAACATCTGGAAATATTACCAAAAACTGCGGACCAAAAAACTGGAAAATTAAAATGAAAAGATGCGTCAAGTGTACAGCATGCCACTGGCAAAAATATAGGGGTGAAAGAGAAGGATGCATACCGGCGCCATGTGTTGATCTACTCACGAGTCACGTGTGGTCGTCATCCTGCAATCGTGAGCAAAATACTACTACGGAAGTGGGTTCCTTGGCCTCCGTGGCGGACAATGCGTCAAGTGTACAACATGCCACTGGCAAAATATAGGAGTGAAAGAGAAGGATGCATTCTGAGAGAGCTCTAAGCTACCTCAGCCTTTAAATATAGGTGAGGGCTCCGACTCTGAATCCTCAGATGATAATAATAATACCATTATAGCAAATCCCAAAAAGGGTGAAATAGAGCAAATGGTGAAAGAGGTGAGTGATAGCATAGTTAAACTACCTATTACAAAGAAAAGACTTTCTGGAGCACAGAGGAGGAAGTTGAAAAAGATGCATCAGGAAATCATAGTTAGTCAATCTCACGACACTCCAAAGGAAAAATCGGACTCTCTCACAAGATCTGAGGCAAAAAGGATTAGGTCTCCCGAGGAGTTGACAACTGAGAATAAACCTAAGAATCTAATACACAGTCGGAGCCAAGCCATACTTCACTCAAAGGAACCTCAAGTGAGAATCCTGCGAGTAAGGGTGACTCCAAGCCAGATATTCCGAAGACGAGCACGTCAGCGAAATCAACCTCGAAGGTAAAGGTATCTCAAAAGAAGCCCTGAAAAACGAGGAAGGAGAAGCTAGACGGAGGAAAAGAGCCGTCATCTTACGCCAAAGTTGCCAGAAGTAGGCACCGGACGATCTTTGATATGCAGTTTACGATGCCGGTAATCCGACAGACACCAATGTCAAAATGCTGTGCTGGCCGTGGAATAATGGGATGTCTATTACAGGAAAGAAGTACCTGAGGGAACTTTATTTGTAATAGGTATCGACCAGAAATCCATGGCTTGTCTTGCCAAGAAAAAAGGTAGGACTTACATCGCCCCTAAAGCCGTCATAATCAAAGTTAGGAAGGTGCCGATTGGAAGAGCTGTTACAACAAGCCTCGAAAAGGACACAAAAAAACCTAAGACAGTACCCAAAGCATCATTAGCAAGTACTGGCAATGTTGAGGAGTCAAATTCTAAAAGCGAGGAGGAAATCACTCACCCACCAGAAGACAAAACAGCAATGCTCTCCAGAATTGCGAATGTGTCTATTAAAAATACTGCTATTCCTATGCCTGATAAGGACACCGCAGAGCTATCAACAGTACCCACTGTTCTTACGTCACAAGAACTTATGTTTTCCCCTCTCAACAGGAATATAAATATCGGAACGGTGCTGAATCAAGGTGCAACTATGCTGAAGCAAGGTCGCGGCAACATATTCCTTGCATCTGTTTACCTGCCTTTCGATTCTTCGACACTACCACCAACGTCAGATCTGATGAAACTGTTCGAAGAGGCACAAAGGAAAAATAACAAAATTGTAATAAGTTGTGATGCCAACTAAGCTACATTAGTCAATAGTATCAGAGAAGAAGATATGCTCAGAAGAGCTTATAAACAAAATTCAGGATTGGAGAGTTTCGGACTAGCACTCGTTTTCTGATCATCGCTACATAAGATTCAAAATACTACGGCCACCACCAAAGTCGATAAAGTTTCGGAATAAGTCTAAAACTAATTGGACAATGTTCGGGACCTTACTAAAGAACCGTTTTGGCCAGGACACTTTTCAATATCGAAATAAAGAGGATATAGATGCCAAAGTGGAAACGTTCACAAGTGTCCTGGTTGAATCGTTCGAGGACAGCTGCCCTCTGCGGGAGCGGAGATCTGCCCAGGAAAAATCCTGAGTAACTGGGGAGATCCGGAACCTTGGGAAGACTCTTCGCAAACTATTCAACCGGGCACGGCGTATGAGTATCAAAATAAACTTTGTGAATATAAGAAAATCGTTCGAAAAGCCAAACGTGACTCCTGGAAAATTTTCTGTGAACAGGTAGATAGCAAAAATGACGTATCGAAAATAAAAAATTCCTCTCCAAAACTCATGTCCAACCAGAATCTATGATCAATGACACCGTATGATTATGTATTTTGTTTCTGTTTTTTTCAACGTCGGATCTGATGAAACTGGTTGAAGAGGTACAAAGGAAAAATAAGAAAATTGTAATAGGTTGTGATGCCAACTCGCACCATGTAGCATGGGGAAGTACAAACACCAATCGCAGGTGACAAGCCCTTATTGATTACCTTAATTCTAAAAGCTTGATAACATTGAACTCAGGTAATAAAGCTACCTTTGTCAACAGAATCAGAGAAGAAGTATTAGATATAACTATATGTTCAGAAGAGCATATAAACGAAATTCAGGATTGGAGAGTTTCAGACGAGCACTCCTTTTCTGATCATCGGTACATAAGATTCAAAATACTAAGGCCACCACCAAAGCCGATAAAGTTTCGGAATAAGTCTAAAACTAATTGCCAATGTTCGGGACCTTACTAAAGAACAGTTTAGGTCAGGACACTTTTCGAAAAGTTCACAAGTGCCCTGGTTGAATAGTTCGAGAACAGGAAAACCCTGGGTAACTGGGGAGATCCGGAATCTTAGGAAGACTCTTGGCAAACTATATAACCGTAAAAAGACCGCAGACTGGGATGAGTATCATAATAAACTTGGTAAATATAAGAAAATCGCTCGAAAAGCCAAGCGAGACTCTTGGAAACTTTTCTGTGAAGATAAAAAAAAAAATTATCCAAAACTCATGTCCAACCGGAATCTATGATCCTGCCCTGATGAGAGCAAGACGAGAAATCTCCTAAAAAGAGCAAGTCTGAGGTTAGTATGATGGTACGTATTCTGAGTGGATACACAGGATTACGTGCACATCTATACAAAATTAGACGTGCGGATTCAGACGAATGTAGAGCATGTGGAGAGGACAGTAAAACTCTGGAGCACTTTCTTTGCAACTGTCTGGCATTCGTCGAAGTTAATCCAAGTATCTTGGAAGTAATGTTATTTCGGATATAACATTCTTAACCAACACTGATTTGAAGATTCTTAGGAATTACGTTCAGGAAACTAAGTTTCTGAACATGCAAAAATAATACATTTAGTGAACAATTTTTTTCATGAATTGGAGAGCACAACAGTCCCGATAGTGGCCTAGGTGTATTTCTTCGGATTTAATGTAGTATACATCCTCCTATCAACCTAACCTAATTTTATTCAAACTCATTGGGGCAATTTTTACTGACTTAAAATAAGCTGTTGGTATTTTATTATTATTGTTATTATTATTATTATTATTATTATTATTATTATTATTTTGGAATTCGAGTACTATATAGGACCAAATTAAAGTAAATTGTTTGATACGTTTTGAAAGCACTATTTTTCAGGAACAAATGAATGCATATTTGAATCGTTTGAGTTTTATCTGTGATATATAGATTTAAATACGGAACATTTTGTAAACTTAATTCTCGAAAAATAATAATTTGACTGAATAATAATTTGTAAGTAAGGACTATTTGGTACTTTTCTATTCTTTATTCTGGAACACATACAGTTATTAAATGTGAATTTATTGAGAGAGATTTTTGTACTTTTTCGTTTTTCCGTTGGTTCCTTTAAATATTTTTACGATATTGAACATAGATATTGAAAATAAATTTTAAAATGTAGGGACCTTAGTGAATAAGAATATACTGAATGGGACTTTTGGCACTTTTTCATTCATCAAATATATTTTTTGAATTGTATATAATATTGAACACAGAAACATAAAATTTTTGATTAAATGATAATCTATTAGAGGTATTATTTTAGTACTTTTCTTCAATATTACTTTCGAAATTTTCTATAATGTGGAAGCTAAATGAATGAAACTAAAAAAATACAAGCTTTATACTGAATACGAATATCATATTCGCGTGATATTGTATAAAAGTGTATTTTATTTAAATTAGGATAGTTAACACAATTCGCAAATTTCAATTTGCCATTTAAATATAATTTCATAAAAATATTAGTACTTTTAAGCCTCTTATGAACATTAATCATTTTCTAAAGCGAAGCTTATGTAAACCGATTTTTTCCATTTTAAATGCCAATCGAACTGCAACAATAGTTTAGGTCCTATCGTTCTTTTAAGAGACTGACAGTCTGACCTAGAAAATTTCAATGTTACAAATTAGACCAAAGATTTATAGTCGAATCCAGATAATTCAAATTAAATGTTTCACTTTTCTTAGCTTTTCAATCACTTTCTGGTTAACAGTTTTTCAAATCAGCCGATAAAACGAACAGTTAAAAAGGCGTTCTCTACCTATGTATATCGAAAATTTATAGTACAGCTAGGATGTATGACAACTTCTGTAAAAAATTGTTAGCATTTTTAAAACTTTTTGATGATGGAAAAATATGATAAATAAACATTTTATAAAAGACTCTTCGCAAACAATTTAACCTAGCACGGCGTAAAAAGACCCCAGTATACTGGGATGAGTATCGTAGTAAACTTGGTGAATACAAGAAAGTTTTTCTTAAAGCCAAACGAGACTCCTGACACTTTTCTGTGAACAGGTAGGCAGCGTAAATGACGTATCGAAGATAAAAAATTCCTATCCAAAACTTATGTCCAACCGGAATCTATGTTCGATGACATGGGCAGGAGGCTGGAGGATATGGAGGAGACACTGAAACTCATAATGGACTCCCAATTCCCACGCGGTATATCGAACAACATAGATGAATTGATATTGGACTAAGGGGAGGCTAACACGGAAATTGTAATTACATCTAAAATGGTTAAAGGGCCAATCAAGAGCTTCGCTCCCTATAAAGGTGCAGGGTCGTATGGCATTTTCTCATCACTCTTACAGATGCAACTTGGAACCGATACTGAACTTTGCTTCATTGGTAAGAAGATACTAGTGACAGACAAAGTTAAGTTATAGGTGTAATCCTCTACCGGAAATTAAAGTGGAGTCACCACATAGAGGATAGAATCAACAAGGCACATCGGTGCTGGACGTTATGTAGGAGAACTATAGGCATGAAAAGGGGTCTTAATCCTACTATGTCAAATTGGCTTTATGAATGTGTAATCAGACCTGCTTTAGACAAAAAGTGCAATATCAAACCACTACAGGGAGTTCAGCGTACATGCTGCTTGGGTATAAGTGGTGCCATGTGTTCCACCAAGGCTCCGAAAACTAGATATTCCATCCATTGAAACATATTTGAAATATGAGGCGAAGGACTCATTACTTTATGCGAACTGGTCAAAATCGGTTATAGTACTCGTCATCAATGTATACTGGACACACTGGAAAGTTATACACAATCATCGGACTTGCCTGATCGTATACCAGACGCAGAATATGTCGGGCGATATCAGGAGATAGGACTAAATCTAAGACCATATTGGAACATGTGGAGAGACATGTGGAGAGACAGTGAAACTCTGGAGCACTTTCTTTGACCCTGCCAAGCATTCGTCGAAGTTAGATCCAAGTGTCTTGGAAGTGATGTTATTCCGAAAATAACATTCCTTACTAACACTAATTGGAAGATTTTTAGGAATTACGTTCAGGAAACTATCAACATAACCTAACCTATCAAAATCAGTTGTAACAAATTACAACTCAATTGTTTAGATTAAATTTCATTATGCATTGATTTTCGAACAAATTTTCAATGTTTTTGTCATTTACGAAAAACACAATTTGATAAACTTTTTTATTGATAAAAAAAATAAAATTTTCTAAATGAGGCTTTATATTGGTCAAATATGGGCTGATTCTCGGTAAATTTTGGAAAAACCTTAATTTCGTTGGTCTGTGTAATTGATGTCACATTAAGGAATAAGTGGTTTTAAAACAAATTTTGTATATCTTTGTTTTTTTTTTATTATTTTAGCACGCCAATAGAAGACAAATGGCCATTTAGCAATATTTCAGAAAATGGGAACCAATTCGATTGTAATGAATGTAAAACCTATTTGTCTGAGGATTCGTTTCATTTAGCTACAATTGAGGAATTCAAAAATTTCACCATAAAAGTTAAGGTAAGTAGTAATTTGTTGTAATGCACTAAATTTATAATTTTCTATAATAGCGAAATTTGAAATTGAAAATGTTAAAGTATTAAATTAGGAATTAGAAGAAAAAAAAATAAATTAATTTAGTTATTATTCATATAAAAATTTTTAGTGGTCCTCCTCACAATACTTTCACAATGTAACACTATGCGACAAAAATAAATACTTAGGAAATGATATTATTTTTCTGAAAGGTGAATCCGATTAGAACCAGAATATGTTTCTGAAATTTGCAAAAAACAAATCTTCAGAAAATTGCAATTTTGTTTTTTAAAAATTCTTTAGCAATTGACGACGTATTTAATCACTCTCTTTGTTCAAAAACTGATTTTGTGAAAGATGCTTTATATGGGGATATGGTTTAAAATGGGCCGATTCTTGATAAATTTGGTGGAATTTCTGCTGAATTTTATCGTGATATTAATATTAAAAGGAGAATTATGGAATTCAAGTCATTTTCTAAAGGAAGGTTTGTATGGGGTCAAATAAGGCCGTATTGTCTAAAGAATCAGCAGTATCACTTATTATTACAGCAAACTTATTTATACCTATTTTTATATTGTTTGGAACTTATTTCACCCATGCAAATCCTCCTTAAGCAAGCGAATTAATTCCATAATTTTCTTCATTACATTAATATCACGATGAAATTCAGCATAAATATCTTTTATATAAATCAAAAACCTTCCACCAAATTGTATGAGGCCAATATTAAGCCCTATCCCACATATAAAGCACCTTTAGGAAAATCAGATTCGTCAATCGCTAACGGATTTTTAAAAGCAACATTGCGTTTTACTAACGAATAATCGTGGATTTCTAATCAGTTAATAAATAGTAAGGTTTCTTAATAAAATACTTTTAAAAAGCATCTCCAAACAGGGACAACGGTGCAAAACTAAAATAAAAAATATGTTTGCTGACGAAATTTACACATATCTCTCCAGTTTACTTAAAGGTTAAATGTGTCAACTAAATAACTGACTTATAAGTGCTAAAAGGTACAAAAAACAGGTTTTTACCATTAACTCAAGATTTTGGAGATGTTTGTAAAATTTCAAAAACATATTATTGTTGTACTCGGATCCACTTTTCAAAAAAAAATGGTATCACTTAACTCCACTTATTTTTGGCCTGACTTGGCATCCTGTCACTATGGTAAACAAGCCCTTAAGTGGTACAAGAACAATAATGTGGTATTTGTACCAAGAGAGGCAAATCCTCCAGCTTTTTTTGTTTTGTCCAGCTTTTTAAAGCACAATGTCCAGCTTTTTGCGAATCGGAATCTGGCAACCCTATACTCCACCTATTGAAACATATGTAAAATATGAGGCGGCGTTTACAGCCGAACGGCTCTTTATTTAACATACAGTGTCTCTCTTAAGTATTCGAATTTAGGTATAATATAACAAGTATGAATGTATAGTCGGGCGTAGTAGACCATATGATACCCTACACCAGTCAGTATGTATGTTAAAAATGGGGATTATTTAAAAAAATAAAGCATTTGGTTTATTTTTTAACTTTATTTCGGAATATTTTTACTTTTTTTTTGGCAAAAAACGAGGTTTTTTTAAGAGGGCTTAAAGGGGAGTAGGGCAAAATATGGCCTCATCCTTAAAAATGTTGGTAGGGGGAGTTAAGTCATCTTCAATATTATTTATGTAGAATTTAAAAGTGTTATTAGTGTTTGTTAGTGAATTTTGACCTTTAAGTCATTTTCTGAAGGGGAGTTTGTATGGGGGAAAGGGTCAAATGAAGCCCGATCATTACAAAAATCGGGAGTGTCATTTAAAGTTGTATAAAACTAAGTTTTATCGACTTTTGTTAACATAATGGATCATTTAAATTAATTATAAGCCAAAAGTCCATATTTGGGGGGTACGGTTGTATGGGGGCTAGTCGAAATAATGGACCGATTTTAATCATTTTCAATAGGCTTCGTCCTTGGGCCTAAAGAAGCGTGTGTGCCAAATTTCATCCAATTATCTTGAAAATTGTGGCCTGTACCTTGCGCACAAGTTTTAAATGGATAGCCAGCCAGACGGACGGGCATAGCTTAATCGACTCAGAAATACCATACACCACTAAAGTGGTGTAGGGTATAAAAAGAAATTAAATTTAATAACATATTTTGTATGCAAAATTAATAAATTAATTTGTTAAATTGTTAAAACTTTAAAAATTCACATTTACTTAAATTAATTTAGCTTTATTTAAAAAAAGTCCATAAAATTACCTCACAAAAGTATACGAATTTTTTCTGTATCTCATATTGACTAATTATACGAAACACACAAATTAGAATCGAATGTTTTTTTACTAAAAATTGTTTTAAGGGGTAACTATCAACCGAATGGATATATTTTTGGACCATTTGGCCCACAATTTTTAGGCATTTGTACCATCTTTTCATATAATATCATTAAAATTACGATTTTTGACCATGTTTGCCATTTTTTTCTCTTTTTCCAGAGATAAAACCAATATTTAATATTGGGATTTAATAGATTCCTTCAGGTATCTAAAAATAATAATCTTTGTTATAAGGATTTGTTTTTAAACATTCCATGATATATTTTTGGTATCGTTCTTCTAATTAATTGAATTATCTGGATCTTAAGTCCCTTTTCGTACCACTAGGATCGATATTTTCCGACAAAGTTGGCTAGTATATATAATTGTAGATATTAGCATTAATATATTTAAAATTTTCAAGAACTCGTAGCTGTGTACAACTCCAAAACATGCCTTAACAAAACGTCATCCTATACAGTAGATTTTAGTTTTTACTACTCATAACATTCACGATTATGTTGCCCATTACGAAAACACTGTATGTAAAAAATGATCATAGTAGATAATGTTTAAACAGATATCAATATTTTTGAGTTAGGCCATAATTATATGGTGGCATTCAGCCTAGAGGCCTTTGGTTATAAAAAGAATGATTCCACTACATTGAATGGCGTTTCTTCGAGGCATGCTATGGAGTTATAAACTTCCAAAATATATTGAAAACTTAAAATGTATAACAGCTGATATCTGAAACAATATATAGAAGACAAGTTTCCCCGAAAATTTTTGTCCCTAGTATTATAAAAATGGACTTGAGTTCCAATAAATTGAATTAGCGATAGAAGAATGATTCCAATAATATATCTTGGAACGTTTAAATACAGATTATTGTAATTAAAAATATTATTTTTAGATACCCCAAGTTGTATAAGTATTAAATCCCAATAACAAATTTTGTTTTTATCTCTGGGAAAAAGGAGAAATAAATGCAAATATTGCATGATATTACATAAAAAATTGTATAAATGCCCCAAAATTGCGGACCAAATTGTCTAAAAATGTATCCATTCGGTTGATAGTTACCCCTTAAAACAATTTTTAGCAAAATTCTAATTCTAATTTGTGTGTTTCGTATAATCCCAGCAAAAACTCGGTAATGGGTAGTACTTCCCTAACCACTTACTTTTCAATGACTACTACTTCCCGTCAGCATTACTTAGAAGTACTCTAGTAATGACTTTCTTCTAATCTGATATAGAAGTACTTTATTTTCGGCTTTGTAATTTTGTTGGCACATTTTATTCAATTGCGTGTTAGAAATTGTGTTTCACAAAAAAGAAAACAAAATTAGTTTTGTATGTGAAAACCATTATTTGACGCGCAATAAAATAGCTAAGCATTGGTGCAGTGAGTAGAACATTTGACTGACAAACCGAAGTCCCTGGTTCGTATTCTAGCTGGCTCTTTTTATTATTAAAAATAAAACAACTTACTCAACAACTGTTTTGTAAGACAAATTGCAAGTACTTCTTTAACTCCCTATTTGTAAGCGAGCGTAGAAGTACTTGCCTCCAATGACATCACCGTGTTAAAATAATGACTCAAATTGCTAATAAAGAAGTAGTGCAAAGAGGTTTTATTAGCTTTTTAACTCATTACTTTTCAATGTAAGTTTTTCCTGGGATATAGTCAATATGAGATACAGAAAAAATTCGTATACTTTTGTGAGGTAATTTTATGGACTTTTTTTAAATAAAGCTAAATTAATTTAAGTAAATGTGTGAATTTTTAAAGTTTTAAAAAGCGTGATATCAAAGCTAAGGACTGTCTAGACAATTTAACAAATTAATTTATTAATTTTGCATACAAAATATGTTATTAAATTTAATTTCTTTTTATATTATACCTTAATTCGAATACTTATGAGAGACACAGTACATGTGTGTAATTTCAGTACTATACTCGTATTTTGAAGGCAGCAGTGAGCGTTAAAGTCATTTTCTGAGGGGCCTTATATTGGGGGAAGGGTTAATTATGGTCCGATCCTCATAAAATTCGGTATATAGAAGTGATGAGGGTAGTTCTCTAATTTTTAACTATAACTTGTAATTAGTGGTAGGTCAAAATTATTTAGAAAATTGTTTGATGAATTGCAAAATGAATTGAAATCATTAATAATGATAGTGATATTTAAAATTTTTAACTAAAAATATTTTAAAATTTGTTAAAATATTTGTTTTTACCAGAGATGGGGGTAGTGCACTAATTTTTAACTATCCCTAATTATTAGTGGTAGTTCAAAATTATTCACTACTTTTATTTAAGTTTAGTGATGATTTGAAAAATATAAGCCTCACTCAATAATAGTGATAGTGATATTTAAAATTTTTAACTAAAAATATTTTAAAAATAGTTAAAATATTTGTTTTTACCTCCTAGTAAAAAAAATTTTTCTACACTAAATTATTAGTTCAAAAAATATTCCTGCACTATTTTTGTTTTCAACAGAGAAATGTTTCACTCAATTGAAGGTTTAAGTTAATAGGTTATAAATTTAAGAAAAAAAAGTTGTAAAAAAGGTATTTAAATACAAAAATTACACAATTACAATAAAAACAGAAATAAACAAAACATAATACAGTAAAAATTAGCCATTATTGGCTTTAAGTAAAACAAGTTTTTCGAAATTGGAATTTTAATTTCTTTTTGAAGCATGAGATGTCGTTGGGGTGACTGCATATGTAGGGTCCATCAAACTGTCATCGCTATCAAAATCTGTATTCTCCATTTTTAAAGATGTATATTTTAAAAAAAATTTAATTATTTAATGTCCTATAAATTCTATAATTCCTTTTTTATTAAGTTTCTTAAGTCAAAATTATTTATTATATATATGTATGTATCTACATATATTCAATAATCGTATTTCAATTAGAATAATTCCATGATCACTCATTAAAAAAAATAGTGCAAAGAAAATTATTGAAGCCTTTTGTTAGTGACTGTTCAAATATTTAACTATTTGAGTGTAGTGCTTTTTTCTACACTACCACTAAAATATTAGTGCTAAAAATATAAGCTTCAATATAAGCTGATAAAAATTAGTGAAAAATATATTTTTTGAAATAATATTTAGTGCTAATGAAATATTGATTTAACTAAAAAAATAGTGCACTACCCCCATCTCTGGTTTTTACAGCCTAGTGAAATACATTTTTCTTTAAATAAAAAATTACACAATTACAATAAAAAAGGAAACAAACCATACATAATACAGAAAAAATTACCCATTATTGGTTTTAGTTAGTTAGTTCGAAAGGAGGATGTACATATATACATAAAATCCGAAGAAATACACCTAGGCCTCTATCGGGCCTGTTGTGATCGTCTTAACCAGTGCCTCAGGTGGAAATTGAACCCACCACCTCCGGTCTACCAGACTAGAACACTAACCACTAGTCTAACGGAGGCTTTATTGGAAATTTTATTGAAAATTACTTAATTTATTTCTCCGAGGAGAGTCCACCACTCCGTTATAAACGTTCTACTGGAGCGACTTTTTTAAAAAAGTTATGAAAGAGAATAGAATTGTTCCCATCGGTTTCAATTTTGCCTTCAACACTTCCTGGAGATTCCTTCAAATCACTCTGTCTTTCTATATAAATATGATTGTGTAATTGAAATATTTTTATGTTTGATATCGCTATCAAAATCTGTATTCTACATTTTAAAACATGTATATTTTAAAAAATATTGTTTAATGTCTTACAAATTCTCTAATTCCTTTTTATTAAAAATAAAAATATAAAAATATATCTATATACATATCAATTAGAATAACTCCATGATCACTCATTTTAAAAAATTAGCGCAAAGAAAATTATTGAAGTCTTTTGTTAGTGACTGTTCAAATTTTTAACTATTTGAGTGTAGTGTTTTTTCTACACTACCACTCAATTGAGTTATAAGTAGTAACAAAATTAACACTAAAAAATATTAGTGCTAAAATATAAACTTCACTACCACTGAGCTTCTGAAAATTAGTGAAAAATATTTTTTTTTGAAATAATATTTAGTGCTAGTGAAATATTGATTTAACTAAAAAGAAATATGAATGAATAGTCGGACGTATAAAAAGCATTTGATTTGTTTTTTAACTTTATTTCGGAATATTTTTATTTTTTCTGCAAAAAAAAGAGATTTTTTACAAGAGGGCTCAAAGGGGAGTAGGGCGAAATATGGCCCTATCCTTATAAATATTGATGAGGGGAATTAAGTCTACTTCAATATTATTTATGTAGAATTTAAAAGTGTCATTAGTGTTTGTAAGTGAATTTTGATCCTTAAGTCATTTTCTGAAGAGGAGTTTGTATGGGGGCTAAGGTCAAATAAAGCCCGATCATTACAAAAATCGGGAGTGTCATTTAAAGTTCTATAAAGCTAAGTTTTCTCGACTCAGATAAAAATTTTATTTATGAATATTTTTTGATGAAATTTTACTGTCAGATAGATTTTTTACTCAAAATGGGTTATATAAAACAGGTCACTATAATTTGATATCGACTATGCGATTTGAGAATTTTTGCTAAAAATTGAATTTTCCATAAAAAATAAGGTTTTTTTGGTGTCAAAAATTTTTAGGTTTTGTTTCATTTATCGTATTTTATGTAAAGTCAGCTTTCCAAGAAGTATAAATTCTATATGCATCTTCTTAGAAACTTTTTAGATTACTTAAAAAGAAAAAGATACTTTTTTCCCAAAAAATGGCAAAAAATCGCCTTTTTTAATTTTTTAAATTAAAATGCCTCTAACTTTGGACTCAGTCATAATTTTTACATAATTCTTTCACTGCTTGATATATAAACTTGTTGTTAAGCGAATAGAAAAAAATGGCGAAAATCGGGAATATTTGGACCCGCTAATATCAAAAAACTAAAGTAAGAACGGTAAAAATTTTAAAATTTTAATTTTCAAAGTGAATATCTCCTAAACTATAAGAGATAATTTACTGCTACGTACGTGCTCAATGAGGAGATTCTATATACGAAATTTGTTTTTTTTTTAAATCGGAACTCAAATGAAGAAATAGGATCGTTTTAAAAATTTAACAGAGCCGAGGTGTCCTAATTTGAGGACCCGCCGCCGGGCTCCTGGTTGGCCTATAAGGTCCAAATTCAAAACGTAAACTCGACAACTCCTCCTCTTTGTGTATACCAAATTTCATTAAAATCGGATTAACCGTTTAGAAGTTACCGAATTATTTCCCTCTTTTTTTTCTATACCACTGTGCGACAGATATGATGACGTACGTATCTAAACTGTAAGAGGTATTGACATAATTCTATTTTACTTTTATTTCCTTTTATGTTCGTGATAAAATTCAAAAAGGAAATTTCTGATTTCATGATCTCCCTTTAATTGGTCATAGCTCCCATAACACATTTAAATTCAATCAACATTCACATTCACTTTGACGTACTACAGTTAAATGCTGTAGGTGATTAATTACTTTATTAACCTATTGTTCGTAGTGATACACCATGTAACAACTAATATTGAGATAAATAATTCTTATTTTTAGTTTTAAATATTAATTAACTTACATAATATCGTGAGTTGAATGTCCATCGAAACTCTTTCCTTTACTCCATTATCTGCGGAACATTGGTATATACCAGCATGGTGTCTATCAACATTTTCAAGAATTAAAGTTGAGCTATCTGAGAGATGTGTGGGACCAGAAAAAATGTCCTTTTTAAACCAAAAAATAGTCGGTACAGGGTTACCGGAAGCTTTACATTCAAGCGTAACAGTACTACCTTTTCTAGCGGTAACTTGTCCATTATGTGGAAGGGCTCGAAGAGTTGGTGGAACTAAAAACAATATAAAAAAAATATTTGAAATCAAATACAAATTAATACATACATACATACATACATACATACATACATACATACATACATACATACATACATACATACATACATACATACATACATACATACATACATACATACATACAGTGTTTTGATTTATAAATTCCGTAATTTTCTTTAAAAAATGTGTTGCGAGGTAATGACTACATTTTCAATTACAATTACATTTGAAATAATTATAATTGAAGATTTACCAATTACAATTACTTGTAATTGAAGTTTTGAAAATTACAATTACTTGTAATGGTAATTAAAGTAATTTGAAAAAAAATATTCTGAATTTAGCGTAATAACAAAAACCTTCAAACTAAAACGCCAAAAAGCTTTAAACGAGCAGCGTCTTCGCGCTAAGGTACTCGCTGCTCCTAGGGGCATCAAAACCTTTCGGTCGTTCGTTAAAACTGTAAAAAGACGACCAAACATTCACTGACCCGGTTGATAAAGCTAACCTTTTGGCTGAGTTATTCGCAAACAATTCTTAGCGATCAACCACTGCCCGAGCTCGAAAGGGTATCAGTAACTATGCCAAATATATTCTTTCGATCGCGTGCCGTTAAAAATTTCTAACAGATCTCAACATTAACAAGTCTCCTGGACCAGGTGGCATACCGGCACTGGTCTTGAAGCAGTGTTCTTCGACGTTAGCTCGTCCATTAGCTAATCTTTTCAGCATTCTATACCATGCCGGCAAATTTCCTGCATGCTGGAAGATTGCTAAGGTAACGCCAATTCCTAAAAAGGGAGAGGCTAATAATCCTGAAAATTATCGTCCAATAGCAATTTCTAAAGTAATGGAAAGTATGGTCAATTTCCATCCTGTCAAGTAATTACAGACCAACAATTTACTTAACGACCGCAAGTATGGCTTTCGTAGAGGTCGCTCTACGGGAGACTTACTAGCCTTACTTTCGGAGAAATTTTGACATTCCATTCACCATTTTGGCGAAAGTAAAGTAGTGGCTCTAGATATTTCAAAGGCGTTTGATAGAGTGTGGCAGGGTGCACTTGTATCAAAACTAATTGCATTTGGTGTCGGTAATAACTTCTCTCGATTTATTTCGAGCTTTCTCAGAGATCACACTATACGAGTTGTTATAGATCGGATCTCATCAAACGAGTTCAAGATTAATTCAGGGGTACCGTTCTTTCCCTACCCTATTTCTTATTTTAAATAACCTTCTATGTCAAACTTTCAACTCAATCTACTATTTTGTATCTGCCATTCTTAGTTATTCAATTATAGACCAAGCCCTCTAAAGATTGGGGCAATGAGAAGCAATATGCTTGAATCGCTTAATCACGACTTAATAAAAATCTTTGAATGGGGTCTTGTTAACAGAGTTGATTTTAACGCCCGTAAGACTCAATGTTGTTTTTTAACAAATAAACGCTTGACAGATATTGTTGTTCCATCTATATATACGGGTTGTGAAAAAATTAAGGAATCAGAAACTCTTGATGTTCTAGGCATGAAAATTTTGTGCGATGTCCGCTGGACTAAACACATTTTCCAACTGTCGAAAGAAGCGTTCAAGTGTCTTGGTTTTCTAAAACGGTATAAGACATACTTTACTCCATCTGATCTTCTCACTATTTACATCACTTTTATCCGACCGTAAATAAAACACAATTCTATTTTAGAGATACTCAACCGCGTACAAGAGAGGGCGAAGATACTTATCGGTGACAGTAGGGTATCCAACTCTATTGATTCACTGGAGCACTGTCGCAACGTGGCGTTATTTCACTGTTCTATCCATACTATAATGGAATGTGTTCCTTTGAAATTAGAGAACTTGTTCCCAATACCCGTATATTCTTGCGTAACACACGTCTTTCTTCAAGAACAATACCATTTGTCGTAGGTTGGCCAGTGCATTACAGTTCAAACTAACAGTTTTCCTGTGCGAAATTCAAATTTTGGAACAGTGAATATAAATTATTTTATACCCTTCACATTTGTAAGAAGGGTACATATAAGTTTGTCATTCCGTTTTTAATTTCTATAAAATAATTTTCCGACCCTATAAAGCATATATATATATATTTAAATATTTAAAATCAGCAAAATCGGTCGGTAAATAACGGAGATATGAGCAAAAATCAGACACAACCTCTGAAAATTTCATAAAAAATTTCATTTTTATACCCTTCACCTTCGTGAGAAGGGTATATACAGTGAATCAATTAAGTAATTTGCCTATGTAAAATTTTATAAATTTAAAGAAAAAACTGTTTGTGAACAATTATTTTTAGCAAAATAAAGCAATTTGTTTGTTGTATTTTTTAAAGAATATCTTATATTTTAATTTTCTATCATAAAAAGTAAAATCGTTATATTAATTAACGAGATTTTTGATAAAATGTGAACGTATTGTTAATTTTTTGGGTCAATAAAGTATTTTGCTTTTTTAGGTTTTTTGTTCATTTTTTTAATATTGCTGCATTATTTTATAATATTTAATATTTTTATTACTACTATATATTATAATAACATTTTTTAGATATTTTAGTAGTGGAACGACTAAATTTGGAAATTTCTTAACCGATTTATTATCCTATATACCTATCAGAACTTATCAATATTTGACTTAACATGAAATCTATCGTTTCTTTCATTAAATTTCGAAAATAATAAGTAATTTTGAATTGGGTACATGATATATTAGATAATCAATGAATTTGGACCTAGAAAAAAAGTTTTGTGAGGTATAAATCTATATATTATAACAAAAATAATCCGGGTTTTTGGTCATTTTGTATTGATAAACAAAAACTACATTACGGAAACTCCATCTATTTGGGGAGTGTTGTGTAAATTTTATTTAGAATTTTATAATATTGATTCTTATTTAATAAATTTAACACTAAGTACCATCCTAGCCACTCTAAGTATGGGGACATCACCGTATACCACTATAGAACTATTAAATGCTAAAATCTTGATTTTCAAGATACAGTAGGCGTATTTCGATCTGGATAGTTATTCTTGATTTGGATTCTAAATATATATAAGTGTATGTATTAGGTGAAAAATATTGCTTTTGTTGACGTTACGTTACCTCTATTTTAAAATATCTAAATTAGGTATTTTTCCTGTACTACACGACAGTTCACTTTACATTGGTTCCAAGCAATCTAAGGTCTGTTTAGAGGTCTAAATTTAAACACAGTGTTCCTCCTAGTTCGTATATAGATTTTGAAAAAGATAAATCAGGAGTCCAATAGTTTTCCTTGGATACAAGTCGCCTCCCTTTGGCAGTTAAAGATCTTGAAAGAGCACTCAGTGCGTTTTTCTAATAATTCTCTATTTTGTGTTTTTTAATGTTATTGATTAAACATTTCATAATTATATTTTATTGATTTACACTTCTTCTAGAAATCTAAACTAATTTTTTATATCAAAATTGCCTCATTATCCTTTAAATATTTTAAGGCAAATAACATCTCATTTTCACCCAATGAGGATATGATTTTTGCAAATTGCAATTGAAAAATACTTAACACTCTTCCTTTTAACAATAAAACAATAAATTCCAAAAATAATTAAAAACTAATTTGAAAACCCCAATGGAATCAACCGGAATTCTCAATTTGCAAAATACTTTGCGAATTCTGATGAAAAATAATAAAATGCAACAACAAAAGCACCAAAATTTGTATTTTAATATTTTTTCTAATTTTTCCCATTTTACACAATCTCTATTTTTAATTTTTAATTGGAAAACATATGTTTACTTTTTACCTGTTTATTCGAATTTTATTTATGAACAAAAAACAAAATTCTTTTAAAAAAAGGTAGGCAAAAAACTTAGTTGATTCACTGTATAAGTTTGTCATTCCGTTTGTAATTTCTATTAAAAATATATATATTATATTATTATATTATATATATATATATATATATATATTATATATATTATAAATATATATTTATATATTATTATTATATATATATATATATATTATATATATATTATATATATTTATATATATATATATATATATATATATATATATTATATATATATATAATATTTATATATATATATAATTTATATATATAAATATATATATATATATATATATATATATAATATTATATATATGAAAAAAATTCGTATATCTTATAAGTAGGGTAAGGTAGGGTCAATTATGGACTATCCTTATAAAATTCTACGAAGAGATTTACATGTTTGTGCCGAATTTCACCGCTATTGATGCTTCTCTTAGCTTTATGAGCGATAAAGAAATTTTCTGAAGGGACTTAATATGGGTCGTAGGGTCAATTATGGACCGATCCTTATAAAAATGTCTGTGCCGAATTTCACTGCTATCGATGCTTTTCATAGCCAGTTATCAGCGATAACTGCTTCTAGTAGCAAAAGGGTACTTTTGCTACTTTTTTTGTTCTTCAAAAGATACTTTTTGAAATTTCTATAATATTGAACCTAGAAGCATGAAATTTAGAACTACTTCATTTTCGGCTTTGTCATTTTGTTTACACATTTTATTCAATTGCGTATTAAGAATTATGTATTATAAAAAAGAAAACAACATTAACTTTGTATCTGAAAACCATAGTGGTGCAGTAAGTAGAACACTTAACTAACAAACCGAAGTCCCTGGTTTGTATTCTCACTGGCATCTTTTTATACCCACCATCAAAAAAAGATGGGGGTATATTGTTGTTGTCATTCCGTTTGTAACACATTGAAATCTTCGTCTAAGACCCATAAAAGTATATATATTATGGGTCCTTATTAGATTCTAAGATGATCTAGCCATGTCCGTCCGTCTGTCCGTGTCTCTGTCTGTTGAAAACACGATAGAGTTTAAATGGAAGTAGCTAGCGAGCGGAAATTTTGCAAAGATACTTATAGTTGATGCAGTTTGTTTAGTTTGGATTGAAAATGGGCAATATCGGTCCACGATTTCGTCTAACCCCTAAGGTCCCCTTCAGAAAATGACTTTATCGCCCATATCTGGCTAACAGAAGCATCAATAGCGGTGTAATTCGGCACAAACATGTTTTATGAGGACATAAATCACTTCGTAGAATTTTATAAGGATCGGTCCAAAATTGACCCCATCCCCCTACAAAGACCCCTTCAGAAAATGACTTTATCGCTCATAACTATCTAAGAGAAGCATAAATAGCGGTGAAATTCGGCACAAACATGTTTTATTGGAACATTAATCTCTTCGAAGAATTTTATAAGGATCGGTTCAATATTGACCCTACCCCCCATATAAAGTCCCCTTCAGAAAATGACTTTATCGCTGATAACTGGCTATGAAAAGCATCGATAGCAGTGAAATTCGGCACAGACATTTTTATAAGGATCGGTCCATAATTGACCCTACGACCCATATTAAGTCCCTTCAGAAAATTTCTTTATCGCTCATAAAGCTAAGAGAAGCATCAATAGCGGTGAAATTCGGCACAAACATGTAAATCTCTTCGTAGAATTTTATAAGGATAGGTCCATAATTGACCCTACCTTACCCTACTTATAAGATATACGAATTTTTTTATTTAATTTATGAGGGGGCTTGAAGCTCCCTAGATTAAAGTCCGTCCTTTTTCCTCCAAAATTTTCAGATGAATATTAAAGTGCAAAACGTGAAGAATCTAGTTCTTTTAATTTCACAGATAAACAAATGTTTGTATTTAAATAATATGGGAGGTGTCACCCTCTCATGGGTAGTCCGTCAATTTATTACCAAAAATGTTTACATAGATGTTTAAGTTATTCGTGCAAAATTTTAAGTTTCTAATTGTAATAGTTTCTAAGATAAACGAATTTTTTGATTAAATATATATGGGAGGTGCTACGCCCCCAATGCCCGCCCGGTTTTTTTCCTAAATAATCTAATTGACACTAAAGGGACTCCGACAAAATTTTAACTATTATCTCAAATATACGGATTTTATATTTTCTTAAATTGTGTCTTTAAGTTGAAAACAGGAGTCCGAAGACTCATTCTATTTTAGCTAAGAATTTGGACCAAAATTGACACAAGAAAGCCTAATGACCTTCTCTAAAAATCACACTGATGCTTATGTTAGTATCAAAACATTACAATATTTTGATGGTGAGTAATTCATTTCGGCACATTTGAATATGTTCTAAATTAGTGTTCGAATAATTGAATCAGGTTTTGTCATAATTATTAGTTTACATGGAACAATTAGTGCTTACGTCAAATTTCGGAACATAATTTTTATTTTTATATAAATATCATGTTAAAAAGTTTCAGGAATAATGAAATTCTAAGAGTTTGTGTAATAAATTGGATTTTTTAATTCAAATATTCTCACCCGCCAGTCCGTACATTTTTTGTCTGCTAAATTTTAACAAATTTCAAAAATTTTCTTTACAAACATGATGATTTAAGATTTTCATAATTTTAAAATTAGGTATTCCCGAATCCCGGGATTTGTAAAAGCCAGTCCCGTTGGTCGGAACTGCACATTTTCTGAAGTATTTAAACGATTAATAGCAAACTTGTCTGAACATTGTCGAAAGGGAATCTCAGTGTTACGACAATTATGATTCTACTCTGCACATTGGCTGAGGACAATATGTTTTTTTATTTATTAGACATAAAGGAGAGTGCATACTTCCTGAAGAAATATATAACATACAGTTAATCATAAAAATAAGCATACAGAAATGCTGACAATTGGTTTTATTTAAAAAAGAATATTATTTAAAAACAAGTAAGAGTGATATATTCGGCTGTGCCGAGTCTTATATACCCTTACCAAAGTGTATTTTAAACATATTAGTTTTATATATTTTAAATTTTTTCCCGACTACATTATAATTACACCAAAAGCAAAACAAAATGAACAACAACGCTAAACGAAATAAAAAACAAAATACACAAGGCAATTAAACCAACAGATATCTCAAAATAAATAACGAAAAACACAGAAAAAATAAAAACAGAAAAAAACAAGCCAATAATACGAATCGAATTCACAAAAAGAAAAACAAAAAAACAACTCACTGAAACCAACGACACACAGTGGGGCAGAATGGACATTTTTTAGAAATAAATCTGGCATTTCTAAACGGCGTAGCCAAGGTGTATTCGAGTTTAAGTTTTGAAGATGAGCCCCGCAGATGCCCCAGGGACGGAGCTGTGGCGGCTCAAAGTAGGTTACCTACGACATGTAAAATTTTTAAACTCGTGCCATTTTTTTGTTTTTCACCCAAATACAAATATATATATATTTTCTGAAAGCGCTCGACGAGATCTTGAAAAAACATGCTTGGACATACTACTTATCTCTTATAATATTTGAGCTGTAGGCATTTAAAAATTTAGTGATACAAAATTTACCATACCTTGGTCCGCCTTTTTTTGAATACCGGGCGTAATTTTGGAACAAATGGACTCAACTTGTTAGTTAGACAACAAAATTTCCAATAATATAAAAAAATTTCAGATCAATATCATTTACAGATCCAAAAATATACGTTTTTTAATTTAAAAATTCAAAAAAACTTGTCCTATTTTTTAAAAATGTTGCCACTGCGTCCTTCCGAATATGACCTATTTTTTATGAAAACTTCAACTTTGGGCGACATGTTCTAAAATCCCAAAGCTGGGATCAGCAAACTGAAAGCAGTTTTGGAAACCTCAATAACAGATGCCCCAGTCGGGGCTGTGGCAGCTCAAAGTAGGGTACCTACGACATATATATATATACATATATATATATATATGTATATATATATATATTATATATATATATATATATATTATATATATATTATATATATTATATATATATTATATATATATATATATATATATATATATATATATATATATATATATATATATATATATATATATATATATATATATATTATATATATACATATATATATATATATATATATATATATATATATATATATATATATATATATATATTATATATATTATATATATATATATATATATATATTCTGAAAGCGCTCGACGACATCTTGAAAAAACATGCTTGGACATACTACTTATCTCTTATAATATTCGAGCTGTAGGCATTTAAAAAATTTAGTGATACAAAATTTACCATACCTTGGTCCGCCTTTTTTTGAATACCGGGCGTAATTTTGCAACAAATGGACTCAACTTGTTAGTTAGACAACAAAATTTCCAATAATATACAAAAAATTTAAGATCAATATCATTTACAGATCCAAAAATATACGTTTTTTAATTTAAAAATTCAAAAAATTTCAGATTTTTGCCGTTTTTTCCCCAAAATGTGTCTTAACTCTTTTATTAATAAAATAAAATGTTCTTTAAGAACATATAACAATTTTATAGTTTTCTAAAAGGTATCTTTACGCAGAACGCCTTGGCGTAAAAAACTTGTCCTATTTTTTAAAAATGTTGCCACTGCGTCCTTCCGAATATGACCTATTTTTTATCAAAACTTCAACTGGGCGACATGTTCTAAAATCCCAAAGCTGGGATCAGAAAACTGAAAGCAGTTTTGGAAACCTCAATATGTTTTCTATTTACTCCAAAAGTATTTTCCCAGCCCTGAAAGAAATGTGGACCCTATGGGCAAAAATGCAAAAAATCCCATTTTTGGGATTTTCATTCCTATTTTTGGGAATTGCGGGATGCACTTTGACCTTTTCAATTTATTTTTGCATTTTCTTATTTGAAATGACAAATTTAACAAGCGTTGAAGATTTCATTGAGTTTTGTTCATAAATAAAGATTTTGTCATATATTACATATTTGTTAAATTTCTAAAACTATGATTTATATCAAAATTTTAATATGGTCGCAGATAGCTACAACAATTTAGTCCATATTTATCCCTTAATATCTTTTTTTTAGTTAGATATGGAAATTCTCGACCTTTTACAAAAAATTTCAAGCCAATATCTCAATTACATTCAAAACTATATAAATTTAAACCTGTGTCCTTTAATTTCATCTTTTTCATATTTTAGTATTAAGTATGACAGAACATACATTTGGTGTTGAATCAAATATTTGGACAATTTTTAAAAATTATTTAGTTAATTATTTTATTAAAGACTATAACATTGTATATACAATAAAAAAATATAATTTTATTATGAGCCACGCACAACAACACCTCAATCACCCCACACAAACCACTTTTCCCGCCCACCGAAATATAAAACACAATTTAATACAATATCATCAGTTAGTATAATAGCTTTTTTTATTTGAACTGTTTATCTTAAACATAATACAATTAATTCTTACAACCTACTTATATATTTAATTCCTAACACTACTTATTTTCTATAAAATAATCTGTCATATCGGTATACATATCTAGAAGGTAATATAAGTCCTTTAAATCTTCCTTGTTTTGAGATGATAGAGTTTCATAACAAATCCATATTTTTCGCATAGTTGAAAGAACAGGATCAGAAGATAGAAGTAAACTATTAAAAATATCTTCATTCTGTGATTGCCTGGAGCATTTTCTTGAGCTGAAAAGTTGAACATGCTTAAAATCTCGATTCCTCGCTTCCTGGGCTTCTTCTGTTAACTCTCCAAGTGGAAGAATATTCGATTCAATTATTATTTGACCATGACACAATACTTTGTGTACTGTTGGTGTTAGTTCCCTCCATGGATACAGAGATACAAGTAATTTATAAATTTCAGATGTATATTCCCCAAATCGATTTCCATTAATTTTATGTTTACTATTCAGTGCCATTAAAATAGTGCAACTCCTTGTCGATTCCAGTTATTTTTAAAGTAATTTCAAAATCACGAAAAAACCTTCTCGCCGTATTACCGTAATTTGTACTACCGCAACTTGGAAGTGGTTTGTCGATGTTTAATTCCATCTGAACTTTAAATTCTTCTTGGATTCTGCTTTTTTCCGCAGCTCTCAGTTCTTTCAATTCTTCATTATTTTTTTTTTTTTTTGATTTAGTAAGATTCTCTGGCACCCTTCTATATTTGAGGTCGTATGCTATGTGTAAAAAGGAATCTAAAAATCGTATTCTGGCATGAAGTGGTGAAATTCCGAAAGACAGGACTTCTTCATTAATACTTCTGCTTTTGTTTATATTTGAGAATTGCGACTTTTTCTCATTACATATTGAGCATCTCGAGAAGGAAGAAGTTTCTGTTATGGCATTGCTGACCTTTCCATCAATCATTGTTAAGCTTAGCTGATATGATATGTTAATAGAGAATTCCTTTATTTTTATGCAAATGGGCTCCAGTGCATTTATTTCATCTTTTTAATATTCCACTAAATCTTTTGTTGCTTTCATTGACTCCTTTATATATTCAAGTCCAATGGGTCTACAAAAATTTTTTGAACTCGGAGTTGTATTGATCCATATATCTTCAAATGAATTTCCGATGCTTGACGATGATGGATTAAGGGAATATGAACGAATTCGTAATGGCACTAATGATGACATAAATACACTTTTGTAGTCTGCTAATGTCCGACTTCCACAAGCTTGTTTGTATTCTGGAAGTGCTGACAAACCGTCACATCTCCACTTGCACATTAAGGCAACATCACAGTTATGAATTTTCCTTAGTTGGTCTTCTGAAAAGTCCGACACAATTCTTGATGCCGTGTTTTCGAGCAAAGATGATATATCAATACAAGCTTCCACATCATTAACAGCAATAGGTGATGGTAGGATAGTTTGTATTTTTTCCTGGATCGCCTTATATGATGGTAATATATTGTGTCCTTTTTCATGCAGAGCTTTCCTTAATATTTAGTACTTATTTCGACTGAGACCCACTTCCAGAAGAGACAGCTTCCTCTTCAGTAAAATTTGATTGTGATGTTGGAGTTGGTATACTTTACACAATTCGCTTAAGTCGTTTTGGTGATGCATTAGGAAGAATAGTTGCAATATGTACGGTTGGTTTTCCTTTTTCAGCATTTCGTTAAATGTATCAGCAATTTCCTCATTTGAGATTGTAGATTTATTAAATATGGTAATTAAAATCTGAGAAGTTTACTTATATACCAATTCTTGTCATATCCGATACAGGTATTCCAAAGTAAAAAATTACGAACTGTCTACCTATTAACATTTAGGAATATATTACTATAACCTGTTATTCAGTCATTGATATTTCTTATTAGTGAATCGAATCGAAATTATCATTACCTGTATATTTTTACCTACATGATCATAAACGAAACAGAACGAAATGATCTGTCGAAAAAATTTAGGTAAAAAATAGTTATAAATTTCTGAAAATTTAAGCATAATAGGACCTTTCAATTATCAGGATAAGCAAACAAATAGAAAATAGGTAAATATAAGATTTAAACATGTTCTGTCATATTTAATACTAAAATATAAAAAATATAAAATTAAAGGATACAGGTTTAAATGAACATATTTTTGAATGTAATTGAGATATTGGCTTGAAATTTTTTGTAAAGGGTCGAGAATTTCCATGTCTAACTAAAAAAGGATATTAAGGGATAAATATGGACTAAATTGTTGTAGCTATCTGCGACTCTATTAAAATTTTGATATAAATCATAGTTTTAGAAATTTAACAAATATGTAATATATGACAAAATCTTTATTTATGAACAAAACTCAATGAAATCTTCAAGGCTTGTTAAATTTGTCATTTCAAATAAGAAAATGCGAAAAAAATTGAAAAGGTTAAAGGGCATCCCGCAATTCCCAAAAATAGGAATGAAAATTCCAAAAATGGGATTTTTTTCATTTTTGCCCATAGGGTCCACATTTCTTTCAGGGCTGGGAAAATACTTTTGGAGTAAATAGAAAACATATTGAGGTTTCCAAAACTGCTTTCAGTTTTCTGATCCCATCTTTGGGATTTTAGAACATGTCGCCCAAAGTTGAAGTTTTGATAACAAAATAGGTCATATTCGGAAGGACGCAGTGGCAACATTTTCAAAAAATAGGACAAGTTTTTTTACGCCAAAGTGTTCTGCGTAAAGATACCTTTTAGAAAACTATAAAATTGTTATATGTTCTTAAAGAAAATTTTATTTTATTAATAAAAGAGTTAAGACACATTTTGGGCAAAAAACGGCAAAAATCTAAAATTTTTTGAATTTTTAAATTAAAAAACGTATATTTTTGGATCTGTAAATGATATTGATCTGAAATTTTTTGTATATTATTGAGTCTATTTGGTCCAAAATTACGCCCGGTATTCCAAAAAAGGCGGACCAAGTTATGGTAAATTTTGTATCACTACATTTTTAAATGCCTATATATTATAAGAGATAAGTAGTATGATATGTTTTTTCAAGATCTCTTCGAGCGCTTTCAGAAAATGTATTTGGGTGAAAAACAAAAAAATGGCACGAGTTTAAAAATTTTACATGTCGTAGGTACCCTACTTTGAGCCGCCACAGCTCCGTCCCTGGGGCATCTGCGGGGCTCATCTTCAAAACTTAAACTCGAATACTCCTTGGCTACGCTGACGCCAAATTTTATCCCGATCGGATCAGCCGTCAGAAATGCCAGATTTATTTCCAAAAAATTTCCATTCCGCCCCACTGTGCGACATCCAAACATACAAAACAAAATACACAGCTGAATAAAACCAAATACACACGCACATGTACATATTTTTTCAATTCACAGTATTGTTGTTGCTTTTTTAACAAAGCATGGAAAAAATATGTCTTTTTTCATGAAATTTTCAGAGGTTGTCTCGGATTTTTGCACATATCTTCGTTATTTATAGACCGATTTTTCACCCTTCAAACTTATATATACCCTTCTTCACCTTCGTGAGAAGGGTATATATAAGTTTGTCATTCCGTTTGTAATTTCTATAATATATTTTTCCGACCCAATAAAGTATATATATATATTCTGGATCCTTATAGGTAGAGGAGTCGATTAAGCCATGTCGAAAGCCATTAAGAATGTCGAAAGATTAACGTGAGCACCTGCCTAGACGGCCTTATTTCACGGTGGTCTTTTTCATCCACTGGGTAAACTAGAGACGGTCTACCATGCGCCCTTGAATTCCTCAAAGAAGATGGCTCTGTTGTTTTGGCAACAGCACCTAGAGATATATTTGGTAGTCCGAAATACCCAACAAAATGGATCAGGATCTATCTTTTATGAACCGATCAATGTAACAAAGGAAGTAGGAATTTCCAAAGTCAATTAATTCCGCAGCATTATCAATATACCCTGTTGAGATGGCAACAGCACCGAAGAACTTCCCCGAAGCTTAAAAGGCATACTAAATCGGTACTAATCTCCAATATATGGAGACTTTCCAAATCTTTTACCAATTTTACCATCAGTTCCATTCCCATGATTATAAAGATCGATCTACGGGATGACAGGCAACTATTGAATACTGACCTGACAATTCCCCAGCATATACTAGCGTCCCACTACACGAACGGTAAGGGATACCGATCGGGTGTAGGAATCCAGCATATGCTGCTTTGTTCACAGACCTGTTCGAAGAGAAATTTATCATTCTCTCCTCGCGATTTTGGGTATTAAACCACAGCCAGCAAAATCGGTCAGTAAATAACGGAGATATGAGCAAAACTATGAGACAACCTCAAAAAATTTCATCAAAAAATGTCATATTTTTATATCCTTCATCTTCGTAAGAAGTATATATATTCTGGATCCTTATAGATAGCGGAGTCGATTAAGCCATGTCCGTCTCTCTGTCTGTCTGTCCGTCTGTCTGTTGAAATCAGTTTTTATAGGACCCCAGATATCGGCGAGATCCGAATCTTCAATAATTCTGTTAGACATGCTTTCGAGAAGATCGCTATTTAAAATCAGCAAAATCGATCCATAAATACCGGAGATATGAGCAAAAATTTGAGACAACCACTGAAAATTTCATAAAAAATTTAGATTTTTTATTCATGCTCAGACAAAAACTGTAAATTACAACAACAAAACACATAATCATACGGTAAAATTTTTATTGCACTAGTTTATAAATATTGAACCTAGAAACATGAAATTTAGAATGTAGGACTTTGACTAGGTAAGAACCTATAAAAAGGGACTTTCTGGTACTTTTTCATTCTACAAAAGGTGCTTTTTGAATTTTCTATAATATTGAACCTAGAAACATAAAATTTAGAATGTAGGACCTAGGTAAGAATCTATAAAAAGGGACTTTTTGGTACTTTTTCGTTCTACAAAAGGTACTTTTTTAAATTTTCTATAATATTGCACCTAGAAACTTGAAATTTAGAATGTAGGACCTTGACTAGGTAAGAACCTATAAAAAGGGACTTTTTGGTACTTTTTCATTCTACATTGAATTTTCTATAATATTGAACCTAGAAACATAAAATTTAGAATGTAGGACATAGGTAAGAATCTATAAAAAGGGACTTTTTCGTACTTTTTCGTTCTGCAAAAGGAACTTTTTGAATTTTCTTTAATATTGAACCTAGAAATATAACATTTAAAATTTAAGACCTTGACTAGGTCAGAACCTACAAAAAGGGGCTTTTTGGTACTTTTTCGTTCTAAAAAAGGTACTTTTTGAATTTTCTCTAATATTGAACTTAGAAACATAAAATTAAGTATGTAGAGCCAGGATTAGGCTAGAACACATAAAAGGGGACTTTTTGGTACTTTTTCATTCTACAAAAGGTACTTTTTGAATTTTCTATAATATTAAACCTAGAAACATGAAATTTAGCATGTAGAGCCTTGACTAGGTAAGAACCTACAAAAATTGACTTTTTGGATTAATTTAGATCGTATAAAATCATTTGTTAACTTTTTGTAATAATATTCGTAATGACTGCTTTTTTAACACATCATGGTGAAGGGTATATAAGATTCGGCACAGCCGAATATAGAACTCTTACTTGTTTGTCATATGGATGGAATTTCACTTTACTTAAGAAGTCATAAATAAACACATAAATAATAGAATCTTATACATGATACATGAAAAAATACAAGGGTTCTCATTCGAATAAAAATGATTCGATTAATCGAGGAAAAAAATTAGTTTTTCTTCGAACGAATTAAAAATTTACAATTTAATATAATAAACACATAAATAATACAATCTTATAAATTTCACAGTGATACATGAAAAAAATACAAGGGTTTTCATTAGGGTTGTCATTCGAATAAAAATGATTCGATTAATCGGGGAAAAAATAAGTTTTTCTTTGAACGAATTAAAAATTTACAATTTAGAGTAAAGAATAATTCAAGCAATTTTTGTCGCACAATAGAATATCACTTCTAAAGCAGCGTTGCGCGTTCATATTGTTCTAATTACGAAGATTTTCGGCAATTCACACATACATAACCCGATCGAATATAAAACAAGAGCGTAAAAAATTACAAAAATTATATTTAGTTGCTTGACAGCATTCGACAAAGTAGGTTGATGTTGCTTTGTTTCAGAAATTGCAAACAAAATACGTAAAAACAACAACATCATTTGCAAACAAGAGAGTAACTTGCAAAAACTCATACACTCCAAAAACTTTTCATGAATGCATAATAATAAAAATACATAAAAACTATATTTTTAATACTTTTTTTTATCATTTTATATAAAAAAATCTAATCTAAATAATAATTTTTCTTTTCTTTGGGTATGTTTTATGTGTCAAATTTACCATTTTACTCATGGTATAAATATATTAGAAGGTAGTTTCAATTTGCCTTAATGTCAGTCTGATTAACCATCTGACAAGAAAGGCGATTTGAAGTTTATGTATAAAATAAAGCTACCATATTCATGAATATTAATCCCACATTTCATTTTAAATATTCAAACTTAAAATAAATAACAAATATTTTAATTCAAATAAAAAAAATTAACACAACAAAAAAATATTTTTATAAAAATGAGCTGTCTTTTTCCGAAATGCGAAAGCAAGAAACACCATTCAAGCGTTTCAAATACACATTTCTTTAAAATACCTACTATACCGTATATACGCAAAGAATGGCTAAAGGTACGTATGTTAGATTTTTGGTTGAAGTTTATTCGTAATATTTCCATTTGAAAGGTGTGTAATATCGAAGAAGACGATTTGCCAGGTGAACCTTTAGTATGTTCCCTACATTTTTCCAGACAAGATTTAAAAAATAATGAGAAGAATGTTCGCGTCAATAGAAACGCTATTCCAATGTGCCCAAGGTAATTATTATTTTGTGTTTTTTAAACAAATGATTTTTATTTTAAAAGGTCTAACGGAAGGAACTAAGGTCCCTAATTAATCCTTAAAATTAAAAAAAAGACATATACGATTTAGCCCAGACGAATATTAAACTGGGTCTTTATTAAATCTAAGATGATCTGTCTATGTCCGTCCATCTGTCTGTCTGTTAAAAGCACGATATAGTCCGAACAGAAAGAGCTAGGGTAAATATTCTCTATTGCTTGAATATTCTCTACTGATAAGATATGTTTTGTATTATAAATGAAAATTATACTTATGTAAATGTACTTTCGGAGGGGGGATTATATAAACCAAATTCATTCTTTATGAACGAAATAGAAAAACTGAACTCAACATTCGTTACTTTTAATGGAAATCAGTTAAACACTAAATTAAATTATATGCACACTTTGCTAAATATTAATAACTCTAAATTAGATGTAAAGATTGTAAAAAGATTTTTCTTAGGCAGAACATTTTTCCGAATTCGGCATTTAAATCGTTATTTAAAACAAAATAAATTTATAAATGTAACCAAAAAAATTAAAAAAGTTATAACATAATTAACAACATTTTTTTTACTTAATTGATTATAATTATTGAGATA
The DNA here is from genome assembly GCF_022045245.1 of Lucilia cuprina. Classification (NCBI taxonomy): domain Eukaryota; kingdom Metazoa; phylum Arthropoda; class Insecta; order Diptera; family Calliphoridae; genus Lucilia; species Lucilia cuprina. The sequence goes on along the minus strand of NC_060953.1, from coordinate 21,860,136 downwards.
AAGTTAAGTAAGTAAAACATAATAAAAATCATTATTAATTCCACTAAAGCTTAATTACATTTTGATTTAAAAAGAACGCATTGCAAATAAGATTCAAATTCAACAGCCACTTATATATATCGTTGTACATCATTTATGAATTACACATATGTGTTTAAAAATTTCTCAATGTATTTTACACTTTTTCTTAATATGGCAACGCTCTTTTGAATATTTACACAAAGAATAAACTTCAAACATCTCCTTTCTTGTCAACAAATTCATATTGAAACAACCTTCTATATTTTTAAATCATGATTTTACTTGTTATCATAACAAGCGTAATTAGGAAACTTTTTTTCTAAGTGTTTTTTAGTATTTTCTCACCACTATAATAACAGTTTCTCTTTCTGCGCTTGGCTGTTCTAAAGTGATTCTAAGCCTTTTTTGTTTGCAAACAGTTAAACGAATAGTTCCTAGAAAACCTGTTTATGTAGAATTTAGTTACTATACAGGTATTTTAAAGAGAGTTATGTATGTTAAAGTCATATTCTGACGAGATCTTTATATGGGATTTTGGATTAATTATAGACCGATATTTTACAAAAACAATATAAGTTCCTTAAAAATGTATACATTTCGAATTTCATTGTTATCCGCGCTTTTATAAGCCAGTTTTAGTCATGTATTTTCTGAAGGAAGCCTTATATCGTTAATGCCCATTTTCAATACCAAACAAAAATATTGTTGAAAATTTCAGCTGTCATGGTTGTGGTAACCATGTTCTAAGAGCAACATATTGTGGATAAAATTATGATTGAAGTTTAAATATATTATGGTTATTGTAACAATCTTAGAATATAATATTATGATTAAAATCAGGTAAAATATTTATCATAATTTTTTTACCATAATATTGTTTGTTATACATGACTATATCATGACCCAATGTGATCAAAATGTCGTTAAAAAAATATGTACTTATTCGAAATCAAATTTATTTCGATTAGTGAATCAGTAAAATTATAGTTTCTAAAATAGCAAAAACCTACATTATTCGATCCGATTTACAAATTTCGATTGGATTCACAAAAACAGAACTACATTATCCTATATAAAGTGAAACACTTATACATATAATGCTATAAACGAAATGAGAATTATTTCAACTTATTTTATCATGGCTTTTAACAACACACAGACAAAAAAATAATATGTGTGAGGTGTGTGGCTAAAGTTGTTTTGTTGTTGTTCAACAGACATAGAACAACAAAACATATAATGATTATTTATAACAACATAACAAGAATGGTTACGTAACATATAGCAACAGAACATATAATGGTTATTTGTTATTACTTAGTTTTTAAAAAAATAATTATTTTTCAGTGAATCATACTCAAATTTTTAATTGTCATGAACATGAAAATGATTACAGTAACAATAATATTGTTTAAATATAATTAATATAACAATTATATGTTTTTGATAACAATATATTGTTATAGTGAACATAGTTGAGTTATAGTAACCATGTCGAACTATGTTTTTTTCTCTGCGTGTGGAGAAGTTCGTTATAGAATTGAATAATGTGTAACAAATAGAATGATAGTGGTTATAAAACATGTTAAGAAGCTGATACACGCATATATCTTTACCTTATTTAAACATCGTATACATATATGTATAATTATAAAAGCCTCAGCTTTACGAAATCTGATGTAAATTTTGAAGGAATTTTCGACAAGTCTGAAAAGAAAGTCTGATCCAGTATAAGAAAATGGCCTGACTCTCCTGATCAAGGTCTAGTGAAAACTATTTTCATACTAGTGGTGCTTGGACCGCTTACTGAAAATTAAAACATCGATGCTATCTGTCTGACAAATTTAAAATTTTACAGTAGCACTTCTCACGATCTCTGAAACATATATTTGAAATGTTATTAAATTAGAATTAATCCTCGAAAGTTGTTTATGAGTACTTAATTAGTTAATTTTGTTTGCTAGTTTAAGCGCCCAATAGAGGTGGTCAAAACTTAAGCATGAAAAGCGTAAACAGCTGATGCCAAAAATTATTGGGACTTCACAATGTATATTTATACCCTTCACTTTCGTGAGAAGGGTATATATAAGTTTGTCATTCCGTTTGTAATTTCTATAATATAATTTTCCGACCCTGTAAAGTATTTATATTCTGGATCCTTATAGATAGCGGAGTCGATTAAGCCATGCCCGTCTGTCTGTCTGTTGAAATCAGTTTTTAGAGGACCCCAGATATCGGCGAGATCCGAATCTTCAATAATTCTATTAGACATGCTTTCAGCAAAATCGGTCAGTAATTAACGGAGATATGAGCAAAAATCCGAGACAACCTCTGAAAATTTCATCAAGAAATTGTTAAAAAAGAAACAACAACACTGTATATAGAAAAAGATGTGCACGTGTGTGTGTAGATGTATTTGGTTTAATTCAGCTGTCTATTTTTTTGTATGTTTGGAATCCAGACATTATGCGTTTGTGCTGAAGTTTGTAACACCTTAAAGTATACCAATCGCTTCAGAATCACTTTCTGAGTCGATTTAGCTATGTCCGTCCGTCTGTCTGTGTGTCCATGTAAACCTTGTGCGCACGCTACAGGTCGCAATTTTCAAGATAATTTGATGAAATTTGCACATACTCTTTTTTTGGTTCAAGGACGATTGCTATTGAAAATGGTTGCAACCGGTCCATTATTTTCCCTAGCCCCCATACAACCGTACCCCCGAATCGGGCCTTTAGGCTCATAAGTACGTTATTAGTTTTATAGAACAATAATTGACAATACTAATTTTTATTGTGATCGGGCCTCATTTGACCCTAGCCCCCATGCAGACTCCCCTTCACAAAATTACTTGATGGTCAAAATTAACTTATGTATAATAATTACTTATAAAACGATTAAAATCTACATAAATGACTTTGTAGTAGACGTAAATTCATATACCAAAATTCATAAGGATAGGCCCATATTTACCCCTTCTCCCCTATGAGCCCTCTTGTAGAAAATCTCTCTTTTTTGTCAACAATAAGTAAAAATATTCCACAATAAAACAAATTAAATGCTTTATTAAAAAAAATTCAAAATTTTAACATACTGACTGGTGTAGGGTATCATATGGTCGGCAATGTCCGACTATAAATTCATACTTGTTTTATTTTTTTTTTTTTTTGCAAAAAAAGTGATTTTTTTAAGAGGGCAAAAAATGGCTCTGTTCTTAAAAATATTGGTAGGGGGAGGTAAGTCTTCTTCAATATTATTTATGTAGATTTTAAAAGTGTTATTACTGTTTGTAAGTGAATTTTGACCTTTAAGTAATTTTCTGAAGGGTAGTTTGTATGGGGGATCGGGTCAAATGAAGCCCGATCATTACAAAAATCGGTAGTGTCATATAAAATTCTATAAAACTATGTTTTGTCGACTTTTGTTAACATAATAGATCATTTAAATTAATTATAAGCCAAAAGACCCTATTTGAGGGGTACGGTTGTATGGGGGCTAGTCGAAATAATGGACCAATTTTAACCATTTTCAATAGGCTTTGTCCTTGGGAAGCGTGTATTCCAAATTTTATTCAATTATCTTGAAAATTGCGGCCTGTACCTTGCGCACATGGACAGCCAGTATGTTACAAACATCAGCACAAACCCAATATAGCCTCCCCACTAAAGTGGTGTAGGGTGTAAATACCTGAATTCGATCTCTATTTGTTGTTTTTGTTATTTTTTATTGAGAATATTTTTTTTATAAAAATGATTTTAAAACTAATAATTTTTTCTTTATAATATAAATCCATATACATAAAATATGTAAATGTATTATAAATATTGAATTCCTCGTTTATATATAAAAATGTATAAAATAAAATAAAGAAAACCCGGATAACCGGTTTTCCAAAACTTATCATTTCATAAAAATCTATGAAAAACTGGATGAATTACGCAAAGTCTCCTCGAATTTTTTAATTTTTCCATACAAATTTATATTTGTATAAAAATGTTTATAAACTTGTTACAAAAAAAAAAAACAGATACGTAAAGTTAGGTTAGATTAGGTTGATAGGAGGATGTATATTACATCAAATCCGAAGAAATACACCTAGGCCACTATCGGCCTGTTGTGCGCTCCAATTCATGGAAAAAATTGTTCACTGAATGTATTATTTTTCAATGTTCAGAAAATCAGCTTCCTGGACGTAATTCCTAAGAATCTTCCAATCAGTCACCACATAGAAACTTTGTGGTTCTACCCACCGTTTCGTTATTCCAAGAGGCCTTATGAGATTCTCTCATCCATATTTTTAATTCAGCTTTTGTTACGCCAAATGGTTTTGCGTTTGTCAGGTTATCTATATCGATCTCCCTTTCCTTAAGAGCTATTACATTCGCCTTTCGTTGCCGACTACTCCCGAGTGGTCTGGTACCCATATGATGTAAACCTTACCTCTGGAGAGTATTCAGTTAAATCTTTCTTACAATCCAATACAGTCTTAGATTTAATTCTATCACCTGATATCGCCCTAATTGCCTTCTGGCTATCGGTAAATATATTAAAACTGTAGGCGCCATATTTATTAGGTAAACGCTGTCCAGTATACATTGTCCTATAACCGTTTTCGGCCAGTTCGCCTAAAGTATAGAGTCGTTCGGCTGTAAGCGCCGCCTCATATCTTATATATGTTTCAATGGGTGGAATATCTAGCAACTTTACAGAGCCTTGGTTGAAATAGTACACATGGTACCACTTAAACCCAAGCAGCATGTACGCTGAACTCCCTGTAGTAGTTTGATATTACACTTTTTGTCCAAAGCAGTCTACCACATTATTGAAGCATAAGCTAGAATTGGTCTAATTACACTTTTATAAAGCCCAGCACCGATGTGCCTTGTTGATCCTATCCTCTATGTAGTGTCTCCATTTTAATTTCCGGTCAATTATTACACCTAAGTACTTAACTTTGTTTGTCACCGGTATCTTCTTGCTCAGGAAGCAGTTCAGTATATGTAGACATTTTTGTCTTTCTTGTGAAAAAACAGATTTTCGTCTTCGCCGGGTTAACATTAAGGCCTCTCGGTTGAGCCCAGCTCAAGGCCGTATTTGGAGCCTACTCAGCTCTTTTACACGAGTAATTTGGATTCTTTCCCTTAAAAGTATTACAACATCGTCTGCATAGCAGACAGGTCTAAGTCCTTTCCCGGTTATTAACCCAGAGTAAAGGTGACAAAATGCCACCATGTGGTATACCGCGAAATACCTTTTTCCTGATATTTATATCGTACATCTCGCAGCTTATCCATCTGTTCCTCAGCATGTAATTGATCTAGTTACGGAACTCCCGGCTAACATAAAACTAGTCTAGGTATTGGATAAGGGTATCAGTGTGCACGTTATTGATAGCGCCTTCGATGTAAATAAATACCGCCAGTGTATACAGTTTGCTATTGAAATATTCACCTATGTAGTGGACGACTTCGTTTAAAGCGGTTTTTACCGATCGTCCCTTTACATAAGCATGCTGCTTATATTTAAGGTCTTTGTATGGTATACTGCTTTTAACCATGCTATCGACTATCCGTTTCAAGGCTTTAAGTAGGAAGGACGTAAGACTTATCGGTCGATAGGACTTAGGTGTCGCATAGCTAGATTTCCCTGCTTTGGGTATAAATATTACCCTTGCATGGGGTATATGTCAATTTTAAGCATGCAGTGAATATTTGTGACAGATGTACGGAAACCAGTCCCGCCCCCATCTGCAAAAGTGCCTGTAAAATGCCATCCGGCCCTGCAGCTTTATAGGGTGCAAAGCTCTTGATTGCCCCTTTAACCATGTCAGATGTAATAACTATTTCCGTGTTACCCTCCCCTTCCTCCAATATCGGTTCATCTATGTTATTCAATATACCGGGTGGGAAATGACAGTCCATTAGGAATTCCATTATCTCCTCCATATCCTCAAGCCTCCTGCCCGTGTTATCGATTATAGATTCCGATTGGACATGAATTTTGGATAGGAATTTTTTATCTTCGATACGTCATTTATGCTATCTACCTGTTTGCGAAAATTTTCCAGGAGTCTCGTTTGGCTTTTCGAACGATTTTCTTATATTCACCAAGTTTATTATGATACTCATAACAGTATACAGCGGTCTTTTTACGCCGTGCCGGTTAAATCGTTTGCGAGGAGTCTTCTTAAGGTTACGGATCTCCCCAGTTACCCAGGGTTTTTCCTGGGCAGATCACCGCTCTCGCAGAGGGCAGCTGTCCTCGAACGATTCAACAAGTGTACTTGTGAACGTTCCCACTTTGACATCTATATTATCTTTATTTTGGCATTGAAAAGTGTCCAGACCTAAACGGTTCTTTAGTAAGGTCCCGAACATTGTCCAATTAGTTTTAGACTTATTCCGAAACTTTATCGGCTTTGGTGGTGGCCGTAGTATTTTGAATCTTATGTACCGATGATCAGAAAAAGTGTGCTCGTCCTGAAATTCTTTTATAAGCTCTTTTGAACATATAGTTATATCTAATTCTTCTTCTCTGATTTTATTGACGAAGGTAGCTTTATTACCTAAGTTCAATGTTATCAAGTCTTTAGTATTAAAGAAATTCATGAGGGCTTGTCCCCTACGATTGGTATTTGTACTTCCCCAAGCTACATGGTGCGAGTTGGCATAACAACCTATTACAATTTCTTATTTTTCCTTTGAGCCTCTTCAACCAGTTTCATCAGATCCGACGTTGGTGATAGTGTCGGAGAATCGAAAGGCAGGTAAACAGATGCACGACCTTGCTTCACACCATTGCATGCGATGTTTATAATCCTGTTGAGAGGAGAAAACAAGTTCTTTTGACATAAGATACATGTTCTATATTTATAGCGATCAGAGCGTTGGCAGCTCGCTCCGATGGAGGTTTATTTGGATAACTTCAATCATGGTCATCTATTAAACTGTCTTCCAGCGAGTTGGGATAGGAATAGCAGTATTTTTAATAGACACATTCCCAATTCTTGAGAGCACTGCACTCCTCGCTTTTAGGTTTTGACTCCTCAACATTGCAAGTACGGATACTGATGCTGTGGTCTTAAGTTTTTTAGTGCACTTTTCGAGGCTTGTTGTAACAGCCCTTCCAATCGGCACCTTCCCAATTTTGAATATAGGAAGCCCTACCTTTATTCTTGGCAAGACTAGCGATTGATTTCTGGTCGATACCTATTACAAATAAAGTTCCCTCAGGTTCTTCTTTCCTGTAATAGACATCCCATTATTCCACGGCCAGCTCCAAGAATTTCCAGTATACGTTCATTAGCCATTACTGTTCCATCCTTTTATTTAGACAGTGGACTTTAAGAGCACCGGAAGCTCGTTCTTCTTTGCCAGTCCCAGCATAGCGCCGTCCCAGAGAAGAGGTATACTTTCCTCCTAGATACCAACCTCATCACGCCCATGCTAAACTCGCAGCTCTCGCTCTCTATTAGTTGGTTGCCTTTTGAAGCGATTGTATGGTTCACTATCTTATTTGTTAAAATTAAAACAACAAAAATACCTCTTTTTCATCTATTTTTCTCTTTAAATGTAATTGAATTAATGCACCAATAAGTCAGCAACTTAGTTCAATCTCAACCTTGTTTAAATATCTCAGTAGATTTAAAAGTGCAAGCTGAGGCTTTTATAATGATACATATATGTATACGATGTTTAAATTAAGTAGATAAATATGTGTGCATCAGCTACTTAACATGCTTTATAACCACCTTTATTCTGTTTGTTACACATTATTCAATTCTATAACGATCTTGTCTAGAACGAACTAGACAGCTGAAATTGTCAACAATATTTTTGTTTGGTATTGAAAATGGGCATTAACTGTCTTCGATTTAAGGTTTACGATATAAGGTTTCCTTCAGAAAATACATAAAAGGCTTATAAAAGCGCGGATAACAATGAAATTCGAAATATATAAACTGTCTTCGATTTAAGGTTTACGATATAAGGTTTCCTTCAGAAAATACATAAAAGGCTTATAAAAGCGCGGATAACAATGAAATTCGAAATATATAAATTTTTAAGGAACTTATATTGCTTTTATAAAATATTATTTCGGTCTATAATTAATCAAACCTCCCATATGAAGATATCGTCAGAATATGACTTTAACATATATAACTCTCTTAAAAATACCTGTATGATAACTAAATTCTGCATAAACAGTTTTTTAGGAACTATTCGTTTAACTTTTTGCAAGCAATAAAATAGCATAGAATCACTTTAGAAGTGATATTTATTCCGACAAAAATTTGTCGAATTATTCTTTATTCTAAATTGTAAATTTTTTATTTGTTCGAAGAAAAACTATTTTTTTCCTCTATTAATCAAATGACAACCCTAATGAGAACCCTTGCATTTTTATACCCTTCACCTTCTTGAGAAGGATATATATAAGTTTGTCATTCCGTATATATATTCTGGATCCTTATAGATAGCGGAGTCGATTAAGCCATGTCCGTCTGTCTGTCTGTCTGTTGAAATCAGTTTTTAGAGGACTCCAGATATCGGCAAGATCCGAATCTTCAATAATTCTATTAGACATGCTTTCGAGAAGATTGCTTAAATCCGAGACAACCTCTGAAAATTTCACCAAAAAACGTCATTTTTTTTTGCTTTTGTTTGCTTTTTTGCAGCTGTGTATTTTTTGTTGGCGTCATTGCGTTGTTAATTTTGTTTTTGTTTTTCTGTGTTTTTCGTTATGTATGTTTAGTTGTCTGTTGTTTTAGATGCCTTGTGTATTTTGCTTTTTATTTCGTTTAGCGTTGTTGTTGTTCTTTTTGTTTAGCTTTTGATGTAATAATAATGTAGTCGGGAAAAAATTTAAAATTTATAAAAGATGTTTAAAATACACTATGGTGAAGGGTATATAAGATTCGGCATAGCCGAATACAGCACTCTTACTTGTTTTCATGTATCAGTGTGTAATTTATAAGATTATATTATTTATGTGTTTATTTATGACTTCTTAAGGGTGCATAAATAAATGATAGACTCTTATAGAATATTTTTAAAATTAAACCAAACTGCTTACATCCAAATTTTCGTCATGCTCTACGTTCGCGATGAAATAGTAACATCAGCTTTTATTACTTTTGAAAAGAACCATATTATGTGGGGTTTCCAAAAGTTGTGCTAAGTTTTATAGACATATTGCATGTTTTTTCATACAAAAACTTTCATGTATCCGTTTATTTTAACAAGTTTATAAACATTTTCATACAAATATAAATTTGTATGGAAAAATGAAAAAAATCGAGGAGACTTTGCATAATTCATGCAGTTTTTCGTGAAGTGACAAGTTTTGGAAACTTTCCTTAATGTGAATCTTTACGAAGGTAATTAAAATAAACTTACTGTCTCATGCCCAAAGTAGAAAATGATGAAAATTAAATTTTTTTAAAAAGTACGAGTTTTTTACTTAAACGATCGTAACTCAGACATTTGACAATATGATTTTTCTAAATTAAAACTTCAAAATGGTCATTTTTGCATATTTTGCTCTTGAAAAGTTAGTTCAGGAAGTAATAGGAGAAAGCTAAACCTATATTCGTACTCTATGGAAATGAAATTGGTTTATGGGAACCCCTGCATTTAATATACCCTACACCACTTTAGTTGGGAGGGTATTATGCATTTGTGCTGATGTTTGTAACACCCAAATATATTGGTCCTACGCCCACCTTAAATCGACTCCCTGAGTCGATTAGCTATGTCCGTCTGTCTGTGTTTCCATGAAAAGCCGGTCTACTCCAAAAACCGGCTTCGAATACGGTTTTGTATAAAAACCCGGTTAACCGGTTTTCCTTTATTTTATTTTATACATTTTTATATATTAACAAGGAATTCAATATTTATAATATTTTAAATATTATAAAGAAGAAATAATTAGTTTTAAAATCATTTTCATAACAAAAATTTATTCTCAATAAAAAAATAAGAAAATCAACAAAAAGAGATCGAAATCAAGTATTTTTTTGTTGTTTTTAATAAAACTCTCTCGCTGAATGTTGAAGTTGAACAGATTGTTAAAAGATGTATAAGATTTCTAGCTTTTCCGTTCTTTTGTTGCATTTATCCAGGTATAAAAATCATCATATGATGATGAATGCTACTTTCTGGTCTTTCTGGTGAATGCTACTTTCTTATGTATATTGTGTGTTAATGTTGCTTAAGTTGTTGAATAAGAATTTAATTTAGTTGTGTTACAGAATCTTTAGATAACTCTTTTAAAGCTATTTTAGAGGAGAAAGGTACTAAAGAAAAGTATAGCTAATCATGATTTACACATTTTTATATTCACATATTTTTTGATAATGAATTCCATCTTTGTTTAACATCGGATATTATTATATTATTGTTTTTAACAAAATATTGGAGCATATTTGTTTTTCATTCGATTTATCGAAAATCTTTACATATTTGCGTAATTTTGTCAGCTTTTTATAAACATGCATATATAATTTTATACATTCATACAGTATGCAAGTGTTTTAAAAAGTCTTATACACAGAAGAAATTAAATTGGATGATAACGCCAATGAAAACAAAATTGAAGTATCAATAGCGCTGTTATTGAAAAGGCCGCAGAAATCATTTTACAACGTAAAAAACATCAATGTTAAATTATGGATTTTCTAATAAGTGAAATGTTATTAATATATGTATAAACTGTCAATTTTGAAAGTAGTATGATTCCAAATTCAAATGGGTTTAAGCATTACTATATGTGATCCTTTAACTGTCCCAAGTTTTTAAGAGAAAATTTTAAATAAGAAAATTGTTTTTGAAAGTGGTATATTCCATTCTAATAAAAGTTTTATGTAATCTGAACATGTTTAATTCATTTTAGTAAACTTATGTACATGCAAATTGTCTTTGGCACACATATTTTTAAAAACATTAAAATTTAAAACCTTCTATATCTCATTTCAAAATTTTAAATTTGTCCGACAGATGGCATCGAAGTTTTAATTTTCAGTCACTTACACATAAACCGCTAAAGTGATTTTTATTCTTATGTGGAAAGTCTAAATGTTCATCAAGGCCCAAACAACGCGGTCCAAGCACCACTAGTATGAAAATAGTTTTCACCAGTCGTTGATCAGGAGAGCCAGGCTATTTTCTTAAACTTGTTCAGACTTTCTTTTATTTTACCAGACTTTAGTTCGAACTGTCGAAAGATTTCGTACAGAATTCTGACCGACAACTCTGCACATTTTTTCCGAATTTCCTCAGGCAAAGAGTTACATACGATTTTCGTAAGGAATTCTGGCGGAACTCAGCACATTGTACAGACTGCCGGTACGAATTCAACAAAAATTGCTTAACGGATACATACAGTGTCTCTCATCAGTATTCGAATTTAGGTAAACTATGAAAAGAAACCAAATTTAATAATATATTTTGTGTGCAAAAAAATAAAATAATTTCTTATATGGTTTAGACAGTCCTTAGGTTTGATATCACGCTTTTCAAAACTTTAAAAATTTACATTTACTTAAATATATTGTTTTAAGGGGTTACTATCAACCGAAAATATATATTTTTGGCCCATTTGGTCCACAATTTTTGGGGATTTGTACCCTTTTTTATGTAATATCATTAAAATGGTGATTTTTGGCAAAATGTGTACTATTTTTTCTCTTTGCCACAGATAAAATCAAAATTTGATATTTTGATTTAATAGACAACTTGGAGTATCTAAAAATAGTATTTTTGTTACAAGAATCTGTATTTAAACGATCCAAGATATATTATTGATGTCATTATTCTGTCGCTAATTCAATATATTGGAACTTAAGTCCATTTTCATAATACAAGGGTCAAAAAAATTTCGGGGAAAGTTTTCTTGTATATATTCTTTTAGATATCAGCTTTTATATATTTTAAGTTTTCAATGTATTGTGGAAGTGTATAACTCTAAAACATGCCTCAAAGAAACACCATTCAATATGGTAGTATCATAATTTTTATATACCAATGACGTCCAGGCTGCATGCCACTCAAAAATATCGATATCAGTTTGAATATTGATTACTATGATCAAAATAAATCCAAAATTTTGGACTTACAGTGTTATTGTAATGGGCAACATAAGCGTGAAAGTTACGAATAGTAGAAATCTACTGTATAGGATGGCGTTTTGTAAAGGCATGTTTTGGAATTGTATACCGATATAATGTATTTAAATTTGAAAATATATTAGTGCTAATATGTACATGAATGAAGACTAGCCAACTTTGTCGGAAAATATCGACCCTAGTGGTACGAAAAGGGACTTAAGATCCATACAATTCAATTAGAAATTAGTTATTAAATTAATTTGTTATATTTAAGTATGTTCTGGCTTTCCCAACATTTCAAATTCACATAAAACCAAGATTTCAAACAAAATTAAATATGTTATGTTCCCGTTTTCACTTGGTTTCAAATTTAGTTTTACAACATGTCAAAACACAATCGTAATGATTCATTAACATAATATAAAAAATATTTATCTATCAAAATATACAAAGTATGCTTCTACCGCAACCAGGCCAGGCAAAATCTGTTGTAATTCTGTTTGACTAAAAGTAACAAGAATTATGTATATAATATACATATTGAAGTTCAATATTAGTTTTGTTTGGAGATCCTAAAGAGTGTTTTTACTATTTACCGTTCTGGAGTTATAGTTACATATGTTGGCTTTTTGGCCAAAAGTTTGGGTTATTTTCAAACTTTGAGCGACGAGCGGCACGTGTTAACATTTTAAATCGAGCTCAAATTTCGGCTATATCAATATCTGGAAAGGGATTATTTGTGGGGTAAAGACGAACAAGAACTCAACATCGACTTTTTGCAATCACTCTGGTATACACACGTGACTTATTTTTGTTTTATTATTATAATAATAAAAAAACATATAAGCGATTAGTAGATAAAATTTGTAGAAGTAATACCCTTAATTAAACAAAACATTGGAAATATTATAGATTTTTTCAAGAAATATAATTTTTTAGCTTTTTATAAATGTGATAAAAATACATTAATTAAATAGTATCATAATTTTCACCGATTTCCCCGGAAATGTTCGGTTTTGTTGCTTCTAACGTTCCATTTTCTGATCTGGTGGTTATTATATTAAGTGTTGATGTTGTAGATTAAACGGTCCCGCAGTGAATTTCACTTGATCCAGAATTTTCTTTAATTTTTTGCGTATTTACCAACACTATTAAATTATCCGTTAAAGAGTAACGTTCGCCATGTTCAATTAAAATAAAAAGAAGCCATAATAGCTTTGTCGTAAACAAGTGTAGTCGTCCCACATTTATTTATATATATATTAATTAATTTGTATCAATTTGTTATTTTATAGAGAATAAATTCCCCTTATCCTTATCTTTTCAAACTTTATAATGTTAGTGGAAATAAATTTTCATTACTATCTCTAAGATGACCTGAGTTTTTATTTTTTCAAGAAACGGCAACAATAATTAAGCTACCCTCACACCTATCAAATAATTGACGAAAATGACGGGACCGCTTAAAATCGATTCTATGATTTCCCTTAAATATATATTTATGTGCACAGATATAATATATCTCTGTCGAGAAAAGTTGAGAATGTCTTAATTATTTGTTTCGTCATTATTTTTAATTACAAAAATCATGCAGAATCAACACCCCCTCTGACCTTTGTGCTGGTGGTTGTTGGGAAAGACTTGTAAAAAAGGTCCTATATGTCACTTCAAAAGAACAAATTGAACGTCCAGAAACGTTATACAGCCTTTTAATGGAATGTGAAAACATATTGAACTCCATACCACTCACTCATTTGTCAGTCACACCAGATGAACAAGAACCGTTAACTCCAAATTACTTTTTATTGGGATATTCCATTCAACGGTGACTTCGGGACCCTTTAATTCGAAAGTTTGCACCTTAAGGAAACAGTGGAGAATTTTACAAAATTAAAACAATTTTTTGTGGAAACGTTGGGTGTTGAAGTATCTCCCCAAATTAACACGTAGAACAAGGTGGTGTCGACATACAAAGCCCTTAGCGACTGGATCCTTAGTCCTTATTTGTGAAACTGATCAAGCTAAATCAAAATGAAGAAGAGGACGCATTCGCAAATTATTTGTAAGTAAAGATGGAGTAGCAAGACTTGGCGAACTAAATACTGCCATCGGGCCGTTGGGTCGTACATTTCAAAACTGGCCGTATTAGATGTGCAGAATGTTGATGAATTGGACATTTTGGGGTGCAATGTTGTAGATAAAACGGTCCCACAGTGAAATTTATTTTGTCCATAATAAATCGCTTCTTCAATTTTTTTCCATATTTACCAACACTATTAAATTATCCGTAAAAAAGTAACTTTCGCCATCGAAGAATATAAAGAAATTGGGGCTTGTCAGTTGGTACCTAAAGGAGTTGTTATTCAGTACCTAACTCTAAGAATGTATTGGTAGAATTTTTGTGTAAATATTGTAGCTCCAACCACTTTCACCACTAATTCCAAATCTACATAGTTGCATAAAAACGTACTTAAAAATTTTAGGAAAAAAACATTTAAATTTATTCTTTCACAGATATATTTATTGCACATTTGATCTGTAAACGTTTAATAAATGCATTTGTAAATCCAATTTCTTATTATTCTTTGTTCGCCATGTTCAATTAAAATAAAAAAGTGCCATTATAGTTTTGTCATCAAATGTTATCTATTCAGCCTTTATAATATTAGTGGAAATAAATTTCCATTACTATCTTTAAGACGACCTGAGTATTTATTTTTTTATAAGAGACGACATTAATGTTAGAATTAAGATGTTATGGTTGTTTTAGCAATTGAGCTTTCAAAACGGCCGAAAACTCTTGCGGTCATTGATATCTCATCAAGTCAAATGCCATCGAATATCCAGTTCTGACACAATTAATGAACAATTTTCTTACAAACCATTCACACCAACGTCTCACTCATTAAAAAAAATCTAACACATTGAACCTATAAAACATTTGCAAATCATACCAAATCTTTTACGATACATGAACGGTTCGGTGTCACGGTTTGTTTTGTCGGTTCCTTAGTAATTTTTTTCCAAAAAATTTTTATGAAAACTGATTAAAACCCATATGGAATATGAGAACAGCGAATTTATAACGTTTTTGTTCGTGAAAAATTCACGTCATTTTAGGGAAAAAATAGTTTGGAATAGAATTAAATAATCTACCAATACGCTTCTAGAATTGGTGATTACAGCATCGTTGTTTAGCGAGTTTACCAACTTCTATTGGTGAAAACTCATAAAAATTGTCCTTTATTACCTCAGAATTTTATAAAATTTCACAAAAATTGCCGAAAAGTCGTTGAAATTTATGATATTTTTTATTAAATATAATAAAAAGTGTATAAAAATTTATGAAAATGTTATTCCTTGAAACAAATCGGTTAAGTCGCTATTCGTAACAAAATTAAATGCCCCTGTATTTATTTCGGACTCGAAAATTTTTCACCTTAAATCAGCAATATTTATTTTTAAAATGCAATTGTTTTGCTCTTACATTATTAATTACTTTTTAAGGATTTTACTATTACAAACTTTAGATACAAATCGATTTATAGTGTACAATCATTTTTAACTAGCGTAATCGAAGAACAAGTTGTTTCGAGAGACATGGTATTTTAATAACGCATTAAATTATTAGTGCGTCCATGTACCTAAAGGTAGATCTACCGAAACTGCGCTACACGAACTAGTGGGCCACATAGAAAAATCTCTTAAATACAAGGAATACACTCTTGTGGCATTTCTTGAAGTTGATTATTGCTCTCTATGTAGATGATGGCTTAGTCGCAGCTTCGGATAATAACGATTTAGAAGAATTTTTAAAAGAATTGAAATCCGAATTTAAAATAGTTGTTAAGGATGCAAACTATTTTCTTGGTCTAGAAATTGATAAAAATAATGATCACATAAAAATTCATCAAAAAGCCTATGCTACAAAAATACTCGAAAGATTCAAACTTACCGAATGTCGCCCAGTTTCAACACCAATGGAAAAATCGAATAATGAAGTGAAATCAGGGAAAGTTGTCAGTGATTTTCCATATCGTCAAGCTGTAGGTGCACTTATGTATCTTATGCTGGGAACAAGGCCTGACCTTGCATATAGTGTTGGGTTTTTATCAAGATCCCTAGAAAATCCTACCGTTGAAGATATTCAAAGAGTAAAGCGAGTTTTCAGATATATCGCCGGCACAATAAATTTTGGTATAATTTACAAAAGACAAGGTCCAAAGAAGCTAACTTGTTATAGTGATGCTGATTTTGGTGGGTGTACAAATACTGGTCGTTCAACATCTGGTGTTGTTGTTTCATATGCAGGTGGAGCTATCTCGTGGTTAAGCCAGAGACAACCAATGGTGTCGACTTCAACAACAGAGGCAGAAATAGTAGCTGGAAACGAGGGTGCAAAAGAAATAATTTGGCTAAAAACACTTTTTAATGATTTAATCAACTATAATGAACTTCCTGTAATTCATATTGATAACACTGCGGCAATACGATTAGCACAAAACCCGGAGTTTCATAAACGAACTAAGCATATTGCTTTGAAGCATTTTTTTATTAGAGAAAAAGTTACTGAGGGTCATTTAAAGGTATCTCAAGTGCCAACAGAAAATCAAGTGGCTGATATGATGACAAAACCTTTGCCTAAACCTCGATTGCAACATTTACGAAATTGTTTAAATATTAATAAATTAAAACAAGGGAAAGTGTTAAATATGTTATTTTAACTAATTAATGTATTGTAACACTGTTTTTGAACATTGTATTTGATCAATGTTGTTTATGAATTATTAGTTTTGTTATATAAAAATAATTGTAGTTAGTTCAATAAAATATTTAAATCCAATAAACGGGACCTCCAAACGGCCATTGCAATCTACAGTTGTAAAAAGGCAATAGGCCTAAACTGGGGCTTAAACCCTTAAAACATATACTGAATATATCAAACATCAGACCAATTCTATTCTATGGTGCGATGGTCTGGTGGCTAGCTCTAGAGAGGAATAATCTAAGGAGCAAATTCGAACGCAGAATGACGGTAATCATGGTAACAGGAGCACTGAAAACCACACCGTCAAAAGCGCTATTTACTATCCTAAATTAGGTATCACCCGACATTTACGCAAAACAAGTCACTGCGAACACCGCAATAAGACTTGTGGCTACCAAAGCATGGAAGCATAATACATATGGTCATGCCAAAATCTTAGAACAAATATGCATGAAATTACAACTCGACTATGTCATACCTGAGCCGGTATTCGATACGGGCTTTGCAATAAGCATTCCGGATAGAATGAGCTACACTAATGGCCAATACATAATGAGATGGATCAAAAAACACACGCAGGAGTAGGAACAGCTAAATTTAAGACTGTCGGAAGGACTCCCTGACTTCTGCAATGTACTACAGTCTGAAATTATGGCCATAAAAAGGGCTGCAGAATTTATTCGGTACTATGGGATATCTAATAGGGAAATTCGTATATTTACTGACAGTTGTCCAAGAATGCCGGTCGTCTCTCGAGGAGATAGCGAGATATTCATCGGTTACCCTTGTGTGGCTACCGGGCATGGGGACATAGAAGGCAATAACCGTGCTGACGTCCTAGCGAAAGATGGAAGTGCTCTACTGGTGACCGAGTTTGGCTGCAACATTGGTATATCCTACGTGAAAGGTAAACAGCTGATTGCAGACAAACTGCATACGATCGCAAATAGAACTGTCAAGATACAATATCAGGAACCGAATTGCGGTAAGAGGACATTGGCCAGTGGGCATTCATGCGCAGAGGCTAAAACTTCCTTCATACAATGATTTTTGTATCTGCTGCAATGACGAGGAATAAAATAACAGTACAAAGCACTTTCTATGTCACTGCCCCGCTTTCGCCGATTTTAGATAGGAAATGCTAAATCGACGTACAATCGTAGACAAAAGCTGTCTGTCTGATGCACATCCGGCAAGGATGAATAACTTCAACTGCAAGACCAAAAAGCTGAAATAATTAGATAGGAAATGCTAAATCGAAGTACAATCGTAGACAAAAGCTGTCTGTCTGATGCACATCCGGCAAGGATGAATAACTTCAACTGCAAGACCAAAAAGCTGAAATAATTCAGCCCTTTTCAATAAGGACAATTGGTAGAGTGTTAATATCATGGTAACACAACTTGACCTATCTGGTCCTAAGTGAGTTTTGCTTCGGACGGCTGCCAAATTAACCTAACCTAATTATAATTAACACCTTCGAGTCAAATTTGCATTAAAATAACTGTAAATGCAATCATTTTAAGTATGACAGTTTTAAATTTTTGCAAAATTTAAATTTCTTTTTCTTTGCTTTTAACTAAAATACAATATTTGTTTGCAGTTAATTATATTGATGGATTCAATCGATATAGCGAAAGAAAAATATAACATTTTCATTTAAAGCGGTCTTAGAATCAATGGAAAATAAAAACTACCAAACATGGAGAAATCAATAGTTTGATAGTTTTTAATTGACTTTTAAATCTGATATTTTGTTTTAAGGATACAAGTGCAAAATTTATGCTCAAATGTTTATGATACGGATTTCTAAGTAAAATAACTCACACTTTATATTTTACTAGCTAAATGTACCCGGCGTTGCTCGGGTTTTCTTCGATTCTTACAGATATTATATAGCTCTTGTTAGTTATGAGGGTAAAAATTAAAATGGTCATAAATTATTACTAATGTTGATTAGAGGGTTTTTAATGACTTTTTGTTTTTGAAGTTCGAAATTTCGATTTGGTCATCATTATTTCCAAAAAAAAAACATTGTGTAAGCTAATATTAAGTTTAAGAAAAAAATAATAGTGCAAAAATGGTAGTTATACAGTTGATAAATCTAACTGGATTTTTTGAATAAAAAAAGTGGATTTATCTAATATATGTATGTTTGTAGGGCAATATCCCTAATTCATAAAACAAAACCATAATAATTTGTTGTAAAATAAATTTGATTTATTTTTCTTTTTGCCAAAGGATGTCAAATATTTTTAAAGTGTAGAAATAGTAAATTAGATAAAAGTTATTTAACTAAAATATCGTACACTTGCAATAGCATACACGTGCAAAAAAACAATTTTTTCAATTGTATGGAACAACTTTAGTATTAATTAAATTTTATTATTATTATTTATTAAAACTTTCTAGCTATACCCAGTGTGCTTCGCTACCCTCATCGTAATGGAATAAAATAAATATCATTATTGTAAATGTATATATATCTGCAATATCAAAAATTCCCCTTTTAGAGAACTCTTTAAGTTTGATTTTATGATTTTAGTCTCAATATTACAGAAAATTAAAAAAAAACAGTTGAAAAACGAAAAAGTACCAGACAGTGCCTTTTTATATATTTTCATTAAATCAGGATGACGCATGTTTAATTTTCAACCAGAAACCAAAAAAATTGCATAAAGATTTTTATACAATCAGGAAGCTACATGTCCAATTTAATGTTTTTAGGTTCAATATTATAGAAAATTCGAAAAGTATTAGTAAAAGAACAAAAAAGTACCAGAGTATGCTTTTTCAATTTTCGTTCAATTGGGATACTACTCCTTTTATAGATTCTCATTTACTCCGGGCTCTACATGCTTAATTTCATGTTTCTAGGTTCAATATTATAGAAAATTCAAAAAGTACCAGTCGAAGTACGAAAATATACCAAAAAGTCCCATTTTTTTAGATTCTCACTTACTCCGGGCTCTACATGCTTAAATTCATGCTTCTAGGTTTAATTTTAAAGAAAACTCAAAAAAATACCTGTGTAGAACGAAAAAGTACTAAAAAGTCTCTTTATTATTAATTTCATGTTTCGATTTCAATATCAAAGAAAACTCAAAAACTACCAGATGGAGAATGAAAAAGTACCAAAAAATATCACTTGGTACCGGGTTTCCAAATAACACCTCATTAGCATATTTAGTGTTTCTAAATCTAAAAATTTTATCTAAATTGGATCATTGTGTTTGAATAAAATCAAATTTCCAGTTTTTACCCTTTTGGTACTTTTTTTCTACCCATTAACGAAAATAAAAATTCTATTCCAAAATGTTGCAACATCGTTGTGGGAGCCCGTTATTACGTATTTATATGTATAGGATAATAAACCAAAATCAATGTTTTATGAAAAAAGTACCAAAAATAGGTACAATTTTCACCCCTTAAACATCCGAATAACCAAAAAGTACTAAATTTATATTTTTATTTTTTCGTCAAGTTATGAAGGAGTCAAAAATATTGTTTAAATGTTCACTGGTTTAAAAGATACATGGGGTGCAAAAAAAGTACCAAATACAATTTTTACCCGTTTATTCCTAAAGGGGCCAAAATTGAAAAAAAGTACCAGACACCTGTCCGCTTATTTTTTAAATGAACGACGATAAGCTTTAAACTATTTTTGTATCTTTTCTAGTTTAGGAGATATGAGGTTACCGATTTTACCCGTTTTTACCCTTTTTTACCCCCTAAACATTCGAATTTCAAAAATCCCGTCTTAGTGGATCTATTTGGTGGGAGAATAACCCCCTGTCCAAATTTCAGCTCTTTAGCTTTAACCGTTTAGGCTGTGCGATGATGAATCAGTCAATCAGTCAGTCAGTCAGTCAGTAACGTTAGAATTTTATATATAATTATATATATATATATAATATATATAAATATATATATTATATATATATATATATATATAAAATATATATATATATATAATTATATATATATATATATATATATATATATATATATATATAATATAATATATATATATATATATATATAGTATATATATATATATATAATATATATATATATATATATATATATAGTTACCTTTGAAAAGAAGCACATATGCTGGTTTTCTAATGCTGGTCAATTTATAAAAATCTATAAAAACCTAAAAGGAGTATGCTAAATATTCTAATAGCATGTTCCTCAAATTTTCTTGTTCTTCCAAACAAATTTATTTATGTATAAAATTGTTTATAAACATTTATAACACTTTTTAAACAAAAAACTGAAACTATGGAATAAAGTGCAATATTTTTATGCAAGAAATACGCGAACTTTAAACAACTTTGTTTACAACCAAGTTGCTTATATTGCACACAGTATCGTGTATGTCTTGCTTAGCAGAACTTATTACTTTCTTCATAAATTTTTATAAATAGAACAGCATTGGAAACGCAACACAATGTGCTTCAGAGAGGAGCTGCTTGGAAACGAGCGGAATTGTCATGTTTGCAGTGCTCAGTATAATAAATCTATCCCAATCTAATAGAGAATATCACTAATAATTTTGCCAAGCACACTGGGAATTGCTAGTATTTAATAAAATTTATTTATTAACAAAACTCAACTTTTTTATACCCTACACCACTATGGTGGGGAGGTTATTATACGTTTGTGCTGATGTTTGTAACACACAAAAATATTGGTCCACCTTAAAGTATACCGATCGGTTCAGAATCATTTTTTGAGTCAATTAAGACATGTCCATCCGTCTGTCCGGCTGGCTGTCCATGTAAACTTCGGCCCTTATTTGACCCTAGCCCCCATACAAACCCCCCTTGAAAAAAATGTCTTAAACGTTTAATATTGACTTGTAACCATTTGTATCGCAATAAAACTCAACAATACAAACTGTTATTTAAAAATATATCCCTTTCCCAAATTTTCCGAGGATCGGTCTATATTTGACCTATATATAGCCTCATGTAGAAAATTTTGTTTTTTTATCAATAAATTGCTTAAATAATTTGGAATTAAGGTAAAATGCAACATAAAAGTTTCTTTATGAGAAATAAAACTTTAAAAAATACACCCGTGGTATAGGGTATTATATGGTCGGCCATGCCCGACTATATTTTCCTACTTGTTTCAAATTCAAAACATTGCAGTGAAAATCTAAAAATTGTATTTTTTTACAATTTTGCTCATAGGACCCAAATGTTCCTCAGGGCTAAGAAAATACTTAGGGATAAATTAAAAACACACCAAGGCTTCCAAGGTTTCTGTTTTCTGATCTCAGCTTTCCAATTTTAGAACATGTAGCAAAGTTCAAAATTTGATAAAAAAAAATTATCAAATTTAAACTGGCGCACATTGGGGCAGCTATATAGCATTGTTTTCTACCCTCAGGTGGAAATTAAAATCGGATAAAAAGTTTAACAAAAATAATAATTAAATTAAGTTTCTTATTAAGTCTATGTTTATCATGAAGAAAAGACGCTAAATTGTTATAAAAAGTCCAAATTTTGCTAATACATGAGTAAAATTTTATTAACATTTATGTAAAAACTAGATCAAATTTGTATTTAAAGAAAAAATATATAATTTATTATTGTTAATTTTATAATTAAAAAATTTAAAAAATTTAGTCAAAAATTCTCCTACAATTCGTTACACAAATTATTCATCAATATGTATAATAACACATTCAATATCAAAGTGTTGCCACAAATTGCCAATCTAAGAACTAGACCGCTTGAACCCATTTCCCCCAATATAAAATTTTATTTTTTATTATTTATTTTTTATTAATGGAACTACAAGAATTTATGAAACTCAGTTAAATACGTTTTGTAGCTTGGAATCTTATTTATTGGTACAAATAAGTTTACGCCGAAAAATATGAACCCAAAGTTGCCTAGTGCATTTTTAAGTAATTTTTTTTAAACCCATTTTAAACTAAGAACAGAACATAAACAAAACTAAATATAATCAAATTGAACTAAATAATTTTTAGGAGTAATTAATTCTTTTTAGAAAACTATGTAAAGTAATGAATCAGTTAATGATACTTCACAACATAATTAATTAATTGTTCTACACTAAATATTAAATTCTTTGTGGGATCGTATTCAAGGAGTGTATCAAAGATTTCATAGTAACCAAGTTTTCCATCATACGCCGTAAATGATCGACTTGTGCAACAGAGTATCCCGAGAAACAGCCCTTTTAAGAATTTCGCATAGGAATACCATTCAATCGATGCATATTAATGTATTAAAAATGAAAAATATAAAACACTTTTTTTAAAAGATTCTCAGTTCCCTACCAACGATTCAAAATCATGATCTCAAAAAATGTTCAAAAATTTTTTTCTGCAATCTTTTCGAATTGCGTGTCAAAAATTCCGTAATTTTGTGCTTATCGCGGGAAAAATAATAAAAAATGTTGTTAGTATATTTCTGGTCCGCAAAACGACATTTATTGACATATAAATTTAAAAAAAAATTCTAAAATAGACTAAACCAAATTCCAAACTATTTTTTAAATATTTTCTGTATGAGTTTAAAATTACGACAATTTTGACAACTATTTAGACAAAAAGCGAAAATAATATTCATCTCCAACCCACTAAAAACCATATTGTAGACCAAAAATATTCTACAAAAAGTATTTTTTCCGTAATCTGCTCAAAATTGCGGATTTATTAAGACATATCCCGGAAAAATCTAATATATTTTATTTTTCAAAACTTACACTGCGGTCAGGATTTTCAATTGCTGGTAGGGAACTGATGATCATTCCAAAAAATATATATATTATATAATTTACAAAAATAATACATTATTTACATTAATACGCATCGATTGAATGGTATTCCTACATGAAATTATTAAAAAGGCTGTTCCTCGGGACACTCTATTGCACAAGTCAATGATTTACGGAGTATTATGGAAAACTTGGTGACTATGAAATCTCTGTGCTCAACTGTTTAGAGGCAGGTCATATATCCAGTACATGTCCAAAATCACAGCGACGTAAGAGGTGTAAAGATTGACAGCGAGTACATCCGAGGGATTCACTCGAAAATTGTGGCAAGTCCAATGTCCAAAATACGAATATTATGTAGAAAATTTTTACGGATAGAAAAATGAGCTTCAATGGTAAAATAATGTAGGGTTGTCATTCGAATAAAAATTTCCAATTTAGAATAAAGAATAACTCGAACAATTTTCGTCGAATAAAATTTTAATGTTACTTTTTAGCCATATTTTATTATAATATTGAACAAAGAATTACATTAATTTTTGTAAAATAAATACTAAATCAAAAGATTATAATTGAAACAAATCTTTTAATACTTTTTGCAATTTATAAAAACATTGCAATATTAAAAGTGGAATGCTTTCTGTTTTAGAAGTGATTCTATAGATTTTATAAATGCTTGCAATAAGTGAAACAGGTAGTTCCTGAAGCAAGGCATGCACGACACAACCGCTGATACTATGTGAGAAGCTTGGTTACGAAATTGCAAAGTGTGTAGGATTGCTTTAAGAAATTTTGAGTTGGATGTACGAAAGATTAAAATGTTTTGATATTTTTGAAAGTTCTACAAACGGGTTGCAACATAGAAATTCATGTAGTACAACATTTTTCTATTTTACTTTTTATTTTGTGGTGACAGCAGAGATAGAAACATCGTGTATGAGTAAAAAAAGTTAAGCTGAAATGCGTGTTTTTACTTTTTAAAACTATTAAAATTTATTATATAAATTATATATTTATTATATAAAAATGTTACAATTAAATTGCAATTTGTTTTACAAAGTAAAGTTGTATTAAGAGGTTGTTTTTAAAATTGTAACATTTGTGTGCAATTTACGTAACTTTCCAGTAAAATAAATATTTCATTCATTACTTGGTAAATAAATGAATTTTTTAGCGTATGTCCAATAAGGAATTAGAAAATGTTTCTTACCGTAGTCGATTTTGGAAGTTTTTTCAAGAAATATTAATATGTATTTACATATGTGTGGAAACCATTCCAGATACAATGATAAAATTACTTTTAAATGGGGCATTGAGTAAGTGAATAGCTAGCAAACATAAAAAACTACATTTCGAATTTTATTGTCATCCGCGCTTTTATTAGTTAGTTATCTGCGTTATAGTAATTTTCTGAAGGGAACTTCTGTATGTTGCTAGGTTAAATCGTAGACAGATATTGTCCATTTTTAATAACAAACAAAAAAATATTTGTTCAAATATAACACACCCACCATCACAAACACATATTTCTCTAAACATCGTATACATATATCATAACAAAAACCTCAGCTTCCACTTTTAAATCTACTGAGAAATTTAAAATATATTGCGATTGAACAAGTTATTCT
>NC_060953.1:21822083-21834754 GCF_022045245.1 Lucilia cuprina | reverse complement strand
CCTGTAATTCATATTGATAACACTGCGGCAATACGATTAGCACAAAACCCGGAGTTTCATAAACGAACTAAGCATATTGCTTTGAAGCATTTTTTTATTAGAGAAAAAGTTACTGAGGGTCATTTAAAGGTATCTCAAGTGCCAACAGAAAATCAAGTGGCTGATATGATGACAAAACCTTTGCCTAAACCTCGATTGCAACATTTACGAAATTGTTTAAATATTAATAAATTAAAACAAGGGAAAGTGTTAAATATGTTATTTTAACTAATTAATGTATTGTAACACTGTTTTTGAACATTGTATTTGATCAATGTTGTTTATGAATTATTAGTTTTGTTATATAAAAATAATTGTAGTTAGTTCAATAAAATATTTAAATCCAATAAACGGGACCTCCAAACGGCCATTGCAATCTACAGTTGTAAAAAGGCAATAGGCCTAAACTGGGGCTTAAACCCTTAAAACATATACTGAATATATCAAACATCAGACCAATTCTATTCTATGGTGCGATGGTCTGGTGGCTAGCTCTAGAGAGGAATAATCTAAGGAGCAAATTCGAACGCAGAATGACGGTAATCATGGTAACAGGAGCACTGAAAACCACACCGTCAAAAGCGCTATTTACTATCCTAAATTAGGTATCACCCGACATTTACGCAAAACAAGTCACTGCGAACACCGCAATAAGACTTGTGGCTACCAAAGCATGGAAGCATAATACATATGGTCATGCCAAAATCTTAGAACAAATATGCATGAAATTACAACTCGACTATGTCATACCTGAGCCGGTATTCGATACGGGCTTTGCAATAAGCATTCCGGATAGAATGAGCTACACTAATGGCCAATACATAATGAGATGGATCAAAAAACACACGCAGGAGTAGGAACAGCTAAATTTAAGACTGTCGGAAGGACTCCCTGACTTCTGCAATGTACTACAGTCTGAAATTATGGCCATAAAAAGGGCTGCAGAATTTATTCGGTACTATGGGATATCTAATAGGGAAATTCGTATATTTACTGACAGTTGTCCAAGAATGCCGGTCGTCTCTCGAGGAGATAGCGAGATATTCATCGGTTACCCTTGTGTGGCTACCGGGCATGGGGACATAGAAGGCAATAACCGTGCTGACGTCCTAGCGAAAGATGGAAGTGCTCTACTGGTGACCGAGTTTGGCTGCAACATTGGTATATCCTACGTGAAAGGTAAACAGCTGATTGCAGACAAACTGCATACGATCGCAAATAGAACTGTCAAGATACAATATCAGGAACCGAATTGCGGTAAGAGGACATTGGCCAGTGGGCATTCATGCGCAGAGGCTAAAACTTCCTTCATACAATGATTTTTGTATCTGCTGCAATGACGAGGAATAAAATAACAGTACAAAGCACTTTCTATGTCACTGCCCCGCTTTCGCCGATTTTAGATAGGAAATGCTAAATCGACGTACAATCGTAGACAAAAGCTGTCTGTCTGATGCACATCCGGCAAGGATGAATAACTTCAACTGCAAGACCAAAAAGCTGAAATAATTAGATAGGAAATGCTAAATCGAAGTACAATCGTAGACAAAAGCTGTCTGTCTGATGCACATCCGGCAAGGATGAATAACTTCAACTGCAAGACCAAAAAGCTGAAATAATTCAGCCCTTTTCAATAAGGACAATTGGTAGAGTGTTAATATCATGGTAACACAACTTGACCTATCTGGTCCTAAGTGAGTTTTGCTTCGGACGGCTGCCAAATTAACCTAACCTAATTATAATTAACACCTTCGAGTCAAATTTGCATTAAAATAACTGTAAATGCAATCATTTTAAGTATGACAGTTTTAAATTTTTGCAAAATTTAAATTTCTTTTTCTTTGCTTTTAACTAAAATACAATATTTGTTTGCAGTTAATTATATTGATGGATTCAATCGATATAGCGAAAGAAAAATATAACATTTTCATTTAAAGCGGTCTTAGAATCAATGGAAAATAAAAACTACCAAACATGGAGAAATCAATAGTTTGATAGTTTTTAATTGACTTTTAAATCTGATATTTTGTTTTAAGGATACAAGTGCAAAATTTATGCTCAAATGTTTATGATACGGATTTCTAAGTAAAATAACTCACACTTTATATTTTACTAGCTAAATGTACCCGGCGTTGCTCGGGTTTTCTTCGATTCTTACAGATATTATATAGCTCTTGTTAGTTATGAGGGTAAAAATTAAAATGGTCATAAATTATTACTAATGTTGATTAGAGGGTTTTTAATGACTTTTTGTTTTTGAAGTTCGAAATTTCGATTTGGTCATCATTATTTCCAAAAAAAAAAACATTGTGTAAGCTAATATTAAGTTTAAGAAAAAAATAATAGTGCAAAAATGGTAGTTATACAGTTGATAAATCTAACTGGATTTTTTGAATAAAAAAAGGTGGATTTATCTAATATATGTATGTTTGTAGGGCAATATCCCTAATTCATAAAACAAAACCATAATAATTTGTTGTAAAATAAATTTGATTTATTTTTCTTTTTGCCAAAGGATGTCAAATATTTTTAAAGTGTGTAGAAATAGTAAATTAGATAAAAGTTATTTAACTAAAATATCGTACACTTGCAATAGCAAACACGTGCAAAAAAACAATTTTTTCAATTGTATGGAACAACTTTAGTATTAATTAAATTTTATTAATTATTTATTAAAACTTTCTAGCTATACCCAGTGTGCTTCGCTACCCTCATCGTAATGGAATAAAATAAATATCATTATTGTAAATGTATATATATCTGCAATATCAAAAATTCCCCTTTTAGAGAACTCTTTAAGTTTGATTTTATGATTTTAGTCTCAATATTACAGAAAATTAAAAAAAACAGTTGAAAAACGAAAAAGTACCAGACAGTGCCTTTTTATATATTTTCATTAAATCAGGATGACGCATGTTTAATTTTCAACCAGAAACCAAAAAAATCGCATAAAGATTTTTATACAATCAGGAAGCTACATGTCCAATTTAATGTTTTTAGGTTCAATATTATAGAAAATTCGAAAAGTATTAGTAAAAGAACAAAAAAGTACCAGAGTATGCTTTTTCAATTTTCGTTCAATTGGGATACTACTCCTTTTATAGATTCTCATTTACTCCGGGCTCTAAATGCTTAATTTCATGTTTCTAGGTTCAATATTATAGAAAATTCAAAAAGTACCAGTCGAAGTACGAAAATATACCAAAAAGTCCCATTTTTTTAGATTCTCACTTACTCCGGGCTCTACATGCTTAAATTCATGCTTCTAGGTTTAATTTTAAAGAAAACTCAAAAAAATACCTGTGTAGAACGAAAAAGTACTAAAAAGTCTCTTTATTATTAATTTCATGTTTCGATTTCAATATCAAAGAAAACTCAAAAACTACCAGATGGAGAATGAAACCCTTTTATATGTTCTCACTTAATTCAGGCTCTACATACTTAATTTCATGTTTCTAGGTTCAATATTATAAAAAATTCAAAAAGTACCTTTTGATGAACGAAAAGTCCCCTTTTATAGATTTTCATTTACTCCGGGCTCTACATGCATAATTTTATGTTTCTAGGTTAAATTTTATAGAACTCAAAAAGTACCTTTTGTAGAACGAAACAGTACCAAAAAGTCTCCTTTTATAGATTCTCATTTACTCCGGGCTCTACATGCTTAATTTCATGTTTCTAGGTTCAATATTATACAAAAATTTTATAGAACTCAAAAAGTACCTTTTGTAAAACGAAACAGTACCAAAAAGTCTCCTTTTATAGATTCTCATTTACTCCGGGCTCTACATGCTTAATTTCATGTTTCTAGGTTCAATATTATACAAAAATCCAAAAAGTACCTTTTGAAGAACGAAAAAGTACCAAAAGTCCCCTTTTATAGGTTCTCACTTAATCCATCCTCTACATACTTAATTTCGTGTTTGTAGGTTCAATATTATAGGAAATTCACAAAAGTACCGTTTGAAGAACGAAAAAGTAGCAAAAAGTCCCCCTTTATAGATTCTCATTTACTCCGGGCTCTACATACTTAATTTCATGTTTCTAGGTTCAATATTATACGAAATTCAAAAAGTACCTTTTGAAGAACGAAAAAGTACCAAAAATGCCCCTTTTATAGATTCTCATTTACTCCGGGCTCTACATGCTTAATTTCATTTTTCTAGGTTAAATTTTATAGAAAACTCAAAAAGTACCTTTTGTAGAACGAAAAAGTACCAAAAAGTCCGTTTTTATAGATTCTCATTTACTACGTGCTCTACATGCTTAATTTCATGTTTCTAGGTTAAATTTAATAGAAAACTCAAAAAGTACCAGTCGAAGTACGAAAAAGTACCAAAAAGTCCCCTTTTTTTAGATTCTCACTTACTCCGGGCTCTACATGCTTAATTTCATGCTTCAAGGTTTATTTTAAAGAAAACTCAAGAAAATACCTGTGTAGAACGAAAAAGTACCGAAAAGTCTCTTTATTATTAATTTCATGTTTCGATTTCAATACCAAAGAAAACTCAAAAACTACCAGATGGAGAATGAAAAAGTACCAAAAAATATCACTTGGTACCGGGTTTCCAAATAACACCTCATTAGCATATTTAGCATTTACAGTTTTTACCCTTTTATTCCCTAAAGGGGCCGAAATTGAAAAAAGTACCAGACACCTGTCCGCTTATTTTTTAAATGAACGACGGTAAGCTTTAAACTATTTTTGTATCTTTTCTAGTTTAGGAGATATGAGGTTACCGATTTTACCCCCTAAACATTCGAATTTCCAAAAATCCCGTCTTAGCGGATCTATTTGGTGGGAGACCAACCCCTGTCCAAATTTCAGCTCTTTAGCTTTAACCGTTTAGGCTGTGCGATGATGAATCAGTCAATCAGTCAGTCAGCAACGTTAGAATTTTATATATATAGATATTTAAGAAAACCTGTTTTACCCGTTTTTCCCCTTTTTACCCGTAAATGTGCAAATTTCCAAAAATCGCTCCTTAGTGGATCTACATAACCAAAAACACATCTACTGTCAAAATTTCATGATTCTAGGTTCAGCCGTTTGGGCTGCGATGATGTATCAGTCAGTCAGTAACGCTACTCTTTTATATATAGATGTCCAAAAAAGATTATTAACTTAATAATGGTTTAAAACTGTTTTATATAGAAAGAGGAAAATGAAATATATATTAAAATTTAAATTAGTTTTTATTTATTGTATTAATTCTTAATAATATTTGTTTCTTTAGATCGCTAATTGTAATGCCTTTTGAAGAACGAAAAAGTACCAAAAAGCCCTCTTTATGGGTTCCCACTTAATCCTGGCTCTACATACTTAATTTCACGTTTCTATGTTCAATATTATATAAATTTCAAGAAATACTTTTTGAGGAGCGAAAAAGTACCCAAAACTCCCCTTTCATTGGTTATCATTTACTACGGTCTCTATATGCTTAATTTCACGTTTCTAGGTTCATTATTATAGAAATTTTAAAAAGTACCTTTTGAAGAACGAAAAATACTTTTACTACGGTCTCTATATGCTTAATTTCACGTTTCTAGGTTCAATGTTATAGAAATTTCAAAAAGTACCTTTTGAAGATCGAAAAAGTACCAAAATGTCCCTATAGGTTCTCACTTAATATAGAAATTTCAAAAAGTACCTTTTGTAGAACGAAAAAGTTCCCTTTTATGGGTTCTCACTTAATCCGGGCCATTCATACTTAATTACATGTTTCTAGTTTAGTATTGTAGAAAATTCAGAAAGTACCTTTTAAAGAACGACAAAGTACCAAAAAGTCCTCTTTTAAAGGTTCTCACATAATCCAGGCTCTACGTGTTTAATTTCATGTTTCTAGATTCAACATTATAGAAATTTCAAAAAGTACTTTTTGAAGAACGAAAGTACCAAAAAGTGCCCTTTTATGGGTTGTCACTTAATCCGGGCTCTACATACTTAATTACATGTTTCTAGGTTCAGTATTAAAGAAATTTCAAAAACTACCAGGCGAAGAACAAAAAGGTACCAAAAAGTCCCCCTTTATGGGTTCTCACTTAATCCGGGCTATACATACATAATTACATATTTCTAGGTTCAATATTATAGAAAATTCAAAAAGTACTTTTTAAAGAAAGAAAAAGTATCATAAAGACCCCTTTTATAGGCTCTCACATAATCTGGGTTCTACATGCTTAATATCATGTTTCTAGGTTCAAAAAAGTACTTTTTGAAGAACGAAAAAGTACCAAAAAGGTCCCTTTATAGGTTCCCACATAATCCGGGCTCTACATACATAATTTCATGTTTCAATATTATGGAAATTTCAAAGGGTACCTTTTGAAGAACGAAAAAGTACCAAAAGGTCCCTGTTTATGGGTTGTCACGTACTCCGGGCTTTTTCACGTTTCTAGGTTCAAAATTATACAAAAATCCAAAAAGTACTTTTTGAAGAACGAAAAAGTACCAAGAGTCCCCTTTTATAGGTTCTCACTTAATCTATCTTCTACATACTTAATTTCATGTTTCTAGGTTCAATATTATAGGAAATTCAAAAAGTACCTATTGAAGAAGGAAAAAGTGCCAAAAATGCCCCTTTTATAGATTCTCATTTACTCCGAGCTCTACATGCTGAATTTATTTTTTCTAAGTTAAATTTTATAGAAAACTCAAAAAGTACCTTTTGTAGAACGAAAAAGTACCAAAAAGTCCCCTTTTATAGATTCTCATTTACTCCGGGCTCTACATGCTTAATTTCATGTTTCTAGGTTCAATATTATAGAAAATTCAAAAAGTACCAGTCGAAGTACGAAAATGTACCAAAAAGTCCCCTTTTTTTAGATTCTCCCTTACTCCGGGCTCTACATGCTTAAATTCATGCTTCTAGGTTTAATTTTAAAGAAAACTCAAAAAAAATACCTGTGTAGAACGAAAAAGTACTGAAAAGTCTCTTTATTATTAATTTCATGTTTCGATTTCAATATCAAAGAAAACTCAAAAACTACCAGATGGAGAATGAAAAAATACCAAAAAAATATCACTTTCCAAATAACACCTCATTAGCATATTTAGTGTTTCTAAATCTAAAAATTTTATCTAAATTGGATCATTGTGTTTGAATAAAATCAAATTTCCAGTTTTTACCCCTTTTGGTACTTTTTTTCTACCCATTAACGAAATAAAAAATCTATTCCAAAATGTTGCAACATCGTAGTGGGAGCCCGTTATTACGTAGTACCAGTGAAGTACGAAAAAGTACCAAAGGACCTATTTTATTTAATTTCATGTTCCTAAGTTCAATATTATAGAAAATTCAAAAATATTCCAGTTTAAATTTTCATTCACTCAAGTCCCTGATTGCTTTTATAGATTCTAATTAACTCCGGACTCCACATGCTTAATTTCATGTTTCTAGGATCAATATTATAAAAAACACAAAAAGTACCTTTTGAAGAACGAAAAAGTACCAAAAAGTGCCCTTTTATAGGTTCTCACTTAAAAATAGGCTCTAAACTCTTAATTTCATGTTTCTAAGTTCAATATTATTGAAAATTCAAAATGCACCTTTTAAAGAACGAAAAAGTACCAAAAAGTCCCCTTTTATAGGTACTCACTTTATCCGGGCTCTACGTGCTTAATTTCACATTTCTAGGTTCAATATTATACAAAAATCCAAAAAGTACCTTTTGAAGGACGAAAAGTCCCCTTTTATTTATTATTTTATAGATTCTCATTTACTCCGGGCTCTACATGCTTAATTTCATGTTTCTAGGTGATGTTCTTGATCACACCACCACTTTAGTGGGGAGGGTATATTGGGTTTGTGCTTATGTTTGTACCGCCGTAAAGTATACCAATCGGCTCAGAAGCATTTTCTGAGTCGATACAGGCCGCAATTTTAAAGATAATTGAATGAAATTTAGTACATGATCTTCTATTGTCCCAGGGACGAATCCTACTGAAAATGGTTAAGATCAGTCCATTATTTTACCTAGCCCCCATACAACTGTACCCCTATACTCGTATCTCGACAAAAAGCTTCAAAACCATGTTCTATACTAGCCTTGATGACCCTGATGAACTTTATAATTATAGGTCCTCTTTTAACCCTAGCCTACATAAAAAGCCCCCATCACAAATTTTACATAAATATCCACAGGCAAGATGCAATTCAACTTTAATGCTTTATTATGAAAACAAAATTACATTTTATTCGTATACAGGTGTAGGGTATTTATGGTCGGCCTCGCCCGACTATAAGTTCTTACTTGGTTTTATATAACTTTGATACAGTGGCCTGCTGTAGGTCAGTGGTTAGTGTTCTAGTCTGATAGATGGGAGGTGGTGGGTTCGATTCCCACCTGAGACACTGGTTAAGGAGCGCACAACAGGGCCGATAGAAGCCTAAGTGTATTTATTCGGATTTGACGTATATACATCATCCTTTCAAACTAACTTACTAACTAACTGACTAACTAACTGACTAACTAACTAACTTTGATACATATGAAAATTCGGAAAATTTTGAAATTTTTATGGTATGTCATAAAAATCAGAAGTATTTTTTGTTATAATCAATCAAATTGTATTTAAACTACTAAATTGTATTATACTACAGGATTTTTGTAGTCTGAAAATACCTTTAGCTGGTATTCATTTGGTAATGAGTTATGTGCGTTTAAGTGATTTTCGTGAGGGAACCTTGGAGTTTGGAGCTTGGATCGTAAAAAAAAATTTTAATAACATTAATGTGTACAAAAATATGCCAAATATTTTATGGGTATCATTATTTGGTAATGAGTTATGTGCCTTTAAGTGTTTTTCTTAAAGGGACCTAAACTTTATATAGATATCTTAATTTAGTAATGTGTTATGTACGTTTAAGTGATTTTCGGAAGGGGACCATGTATGGGAGCTATGACCAATTATGGACCGATCAAGAAAATTTTTTTCTGAATGAATTCTATTGTCATACGATTTTAATTTGTAAAATTTAGTGATGAAAGTAATTAACAAAAAAACCCATTATTTGGGAATATGTACTTTTGTATGGGAGGTATATGAAATTGTGGACCGATTCTGGCAATTTCAAGCTCTTGTATGAAACGAATGTGTGTTGACTTACATGGAATTATCTTGCATATTTTGCAAGAAAATTACATCAGAATATATAAAAAATGCTTTTTTCGAGGTTGTTGATTCTTAACTTTCCCAGTGTAAACCGATTTTATTCATGTTCAATACCAAACAACTTAGGAAAATGAAGAACATTTTGGGTGAATTCTATTGCTTTGTTTTATCGTCAGATTGTCTTATACAGACAGATGGACATAGCTAAATCGACTCAAAATTTGATAAGGACCCAGAATATAAATATATACTTTGTTGGGTCTCAGATGAATATTTCTTGGGGTTACACACTGAATGACAAAGTATCATCACTGATGGTGGTGGATCGTATACAAATGTAAAGCGACCAGACTTTTGATAAATTGAAGTATTTAGATTTGAATTTATTTAATGATTTTTTTTTAATTTACAAATTTTTATATGATAATCTTTTGTCTATACATCAGCTTTGCCGACTAATCTTTAGATTCAGTATTCGGAAGAAATTGTTTAAGTAAAGAAGCACTAAAATATGTGCATGTATGTAAATGGTAAATGGATTTCAGATTGTCGACTCTTAGAAATGTTTTGTAGCGATTTTAAAATTATTGAAAAACCATTCCACCAAAAGTTTCTATATTTTTAAACCAAAAAAACACATAGGACAATAGCTGTAAATTAGGTTTACAATGTTCAGGATATGTCAATAATTATTGGCAAAAAAACGTAGGACAACGGAAATGTGGAAAGTATTTTTATACTAAAATCATAACTTTGAAAACAGAAATTTTTCCTAGACAACATAATGTCTACGTAAAATCAAAGAAAATATCTTACGGGTTAAGTGAATTTAAATTAAATTCCCGTACATATGTGCATATGTCCCGTAACATATGGGGGAAGCAATATAGAGGCCGTATTAAAATAAAAATGCATTTGACGGATCAGATGAGTGGTGTAACAATTAACAAGTTATAAAATGAGAAAATAATATTCAATTTTCTCGGATCAAGGTTTCCTTCAAACCAACATACATATACATATAATATGAATGTACATACATACGTAAATGTTCTGAAACATACACAAAACCAAGGTAATGACAAGAATCGTTATACACACTCGTATGTACTTGATTGATAAGAATATTCGAAACTCTTTATTTTACATTGAAATAAACACCAAAATCATTTATTTGTTTTATGTTAAAAGAAAAAATAGTTTGTTCTGTTTTTTTTATTATTTTTTTTTTTTTCAATAACACATGTCATGTCAGAATGTCTTTACAAAAAATAAAAATTTTATAAAAGTAAAAATTGTAAAAATATACTCATGGTGTAGGGTATCATATGGTCGGCCATGCCCGACTATACTTTCCTACTTGTTACATATTGTTTCTCAATTACTTTGTTTTCATTTCACTCATTACTCTCATTGTTTGATTATTTTGTTTACATACTTACGTACATACATATTTTTTTATGCAATTGTTTCTCAATGTTCTTTCGTTTTACATTCTTATCATGTTTTGTTTCTTACAATGTAATACTCTGTAAAATTGCACTCATGTAAATCACTCAACTCTCATTATTTTGTTTAAAAAGATTAACGGTATTATTTTGATTTGTTTTGAAGCTTAGCTTTAAATATTTTGTAAAATAAAATTGATTCCCATATGAACTGCCAACTGATCAAGTTGTTTTAATCAACAAGCGGAAGACTTAGCCTAAAATTAAATTAAGATAAAGTGGACATTTTTAGACTTTAATAGTCCGATTTGTCCCTTTATTACAATAAATAAATAAATAGTATAACCCAGCTTAGACGTTTATCGACTGGCTTGGGTTTACTAGATAATAAAAAACAATAAAATAACAAAATACGACCTAGGACAGAGGGTTTATTCCTCCTTCCTACAAACCTAGGACAGAAGGTTTATTCCTCCTTCCTACAAAATAACGAAATGATACAATTACTAAAGTTATTCTTTTTGGGTCAGCCTTTTACATTAATTATTAAAATAATTCCTTGTATTTTCGCTTAAGTTAAAAAAATCTGTATTTGGAATTAAATTTTATTATACCCTCTACCAGTGGTGATAGAGGGTATATATAAGTTTGTCATTCCGAGTGTAACACCCAGAAATATTCTGGGTGGTATAATGGTATAATTCTTATGAAAGTCTGAGTCTATCTAGCTATGTCCGTCTGTCTGTATAAAACATTCTCACGTTAAGAGGAAACAACAAAACTTAATAATATTTACTCAATATATTTATTGGTATTGAAAAAATTATGAAATAATGATATATGTACATTCAAAATTTGCCACACATATTAGTTTTGTATACAGAAATGTTATTTTAAAATTTTTTGGGTCCCTTTTTGGTCATAGCTCCCTTTCAAAGTCGCTTTCCGAAAATCACGTAAAATAAATATTGCTGTAAAAATTTTTTTCGATCGGTCCACAATTGGTCAAAGTTTCCATACTTTTTACAAAATAACGATATAATAACAAAATTTGGCGCAAACATAACTTTTGTATTCAGAAATTATATTTTAATTTTTTTTCACGGTCGGCCCTCATTTGGTGAAAACTCTTTGAAGACCTTTATAGTTTTCTGTTTTAAATTTATAGCATCAGACGTATATCATCCGGTTTTTATTAAATATATATTTTTATTAAAATATATCACCATCTTACAAAAAGAGAAAAAATCGTTAGATATGATATACGTTTGAAACTATACATTTAAGAGAGAAAACCTTTAAAGTTTTAAAGAAGTAAATTTGTTTAAAAATATTTTAAAATACTACTAATCAAACAATGCCAAATTTGAACAAAAGAAAAATAAGAGTTGGGAAATATTTTATACTGCCAGAATAAAAATATCTCAAAAATGTTTTTTAAAATTTTATCCCTTAATATCTATTTAGATTATCAATATTATTTTTTTGAGAGATTTTTGATCCCATCAAAATAAAATAAAAACAAGTAAGAGTGTTATATTCGGCTATGCCGAATCTTATATACCCACCATCAAACCTCGTTTGACTCGAATGAAACTTACTTATGTCGAATTTCATCTATATACTCGTATTTTTAGGCCAGTTATAAGCGTTAAAGTAATTTGCTGAAGGAAACCTTATATAGGGGGGTAGGGTCAATTATCGGTCGATCCTCATAAAATTTGTTAGACAGAATTTGGTTCGTATTAAATTTATTTGTGTCGAATTTCATCGCTACATTCGTATTTTTAAGCCATTAATGAGCGTTACAGTCATTTTCTGAAGGGGACCTTAAATTGGGGGTAGGGTCAATCATGAACCGATAGATTTTGACTCGTATAAAACTTACTTATGTCGAATTTCATCTATATACTAGTATTTTTAGGCCAGTAATGGGCGTTAAAGTCATTTTCTGAAGGAGACCTTATTTTGCATTAAGATTTTGGATCATAAGAAACTTAAATATGTAGAATTTCATTGCTATATTCGTATCTTTAAACAATTTATGACTGTTCAAGCTGCTTTTCGAG
>NC_060953.1:21818426-21821983 GCF_022045245.1 Lucilia cuprina | reverse complement strand
ATTTATATATTTTTTTAAATTAATTATTCGAATAAAATATTTTATTCGTTCGAATAATCAAACAATTTCTAAAATTTTCTCGACTACTTGAATAAAAAAATATTGTTCGTTTTTATTCGGATAATTTTTAGCACGAATAATTGACAAGTCTAATGGTATGGAAATGTGCGCATTTTTTGACACCAGCAGTGAATGCAATATAATTTATTACTTTAAAAACAATTAAAATAGAAAATCATGTAGCACACGTATTATTGTAGATGTATATTAACTCTCGTTTTTATCAAATGAAAATTGAACTGTATGTCGTGTTAGTCGTTCACCAATCGAAAAATCATGCGTTATGCATCCGGCATCATTAACTGGTCTTTAAAAACATTGTTGGTTCTCTTAAATGAGAAACGCTGTAAGATCGCATATTAAAGCAAGTATGTAATGTGTATTTAATAAAAACACCCCTTAGATTTCACATGACCATCTAGGTCTATTTCCAAAATCATCTAAACTATAGTCGGTCATGGCCGACCGTATGATACCCTAAACCAGTTATGAATTAAAAGTGATTTATTTTTCATAATAATGTATTTATCTTCTATATAACTTTCTGTCCGATGAATTTAAGTAATTTATGGACGAATGTATTTTATGGAAGAGTGTTTATATGGGGGCTAGGGACAAATATAGACCGATCGCGATAAAATGTTGTGAATATATGTTTGTACTAAATTTTAGCGGAATAATAGTGTTTATATGTGAATTTTAGATATTCAAGTAATTTTCTTATGGGGACTTTGAATGGTAGCTAGGGTCAAATAAGCCCCGATCTTTACGAAATTCATGAAGGCTTGTATAAAACTTATTTGTGCCCCTTTTCATGGAGATACAGGTATATTTAACATAATTACGAGCTCAAAGGCTCTGTTCGGGGTTGTATGGGTGAAATAATGGAACGATTTTAATAATTTTTTCTTGGCTCAAAAAAGTGCGTGTAGCAAATTTCATCAAATTATCTTTAAAATTGCGATATCTACCTTGCGCACAAAGTTTACATAGACAGCCATCTTTTTATGTAATATCATCAAAAAAAGGTCATTATAACAAAAATTATTATTTTTAGATACCTCAAGGAATCTATTAAATCCCAATATTAAATTTTAGTTTTATCTCTTTAAAAAATATAGAAAAAAAGGCAAATATGGTCAAAAATCGTAATTTTAATGATAGTATATAAAAAGATGGTACAAATACCCCAAAATTGTGGACCAAATGGGCCAAAAATATATCCTTTCGGTTGATAATAACCCCTTAAAACAATTTTAAGCAAAAATACCATTCGATTCTAATTTTTGTGTTTCGTAAAATATGGTCAAATATGAAATACAGGAAAAATTCGAATACTTTTGTAAAGTAATTTTATGGACTTTTTTTAAATAAAGCTAAATTAATTTAAGTAAATGTGAATTTTTTGAATTTTAAAAAGCGTGATATCAAAGCTAAGGACTGTCTAGACAATTTAACAAATTAATTTATTAATTTTGCATACATAATATGTTATTAAATTTGGTTTCTTTTCACATTATACTTAAATTCGAATACTTATGAGAGACACTGTACATCCTCCATAAATACATAAAAAAATTTGGGAAAATATTAGGACAATCGTACTACTTAAATTGATTGCACGGTGGATCTAAATGGAAATTAATGGGATGATTATTGATAGCAACTGAACCTCAGTTCAATCTCAGGCAACATAACTACAGTTTCATTGCTATCAAATCGACCCATAATTTTTTGGCATATTTTTCAACTCTAGAATAATATATATTTTTGTTCCAACAATATATCCTTTTTTTAAATAAAACTAAATATTACCAAAATAATTTTTGTTATTATCTATGGACTTCTGTGTTTTATTATTTTAGTCCCGTAGAATTCTTTACAACAAAAAATTGTTGTTTCTCCTCAAAAGTTTGTTTTAATGGATTTATGCACTTTTCGAAATTATAGGTTCAATTCAAGAGATTTGCAAAATTTAACCAGATTCAGATAATAGATGTTGACATGCTTCTCATATGAATTGAAGTTTTATTAGTCTAGTATTCCTAAAGACATGAGTTTTGGATTTACGTTTACAGTAAAACATGCCAAGTGATCCAAATTTTAAACCGATGGCTTCAGATTTAGATGGTATTTGCACCAAGGTTAGTACTTTTATATAGTGGAGAGACATTTTCAGTTTTATCAGTCTAATTGAAAATTTTTTTCATACAGGGTTTTATTTGAATAATTCAACTTTTCAACTATTGGTCCTAGCAAAAATTGTCGAAAGAAGTTCAGAAAGCTATTTATTTTTTTATATTTTTTTAAATGTATCCTGTTTTTGCTCAAAAGAAAACTTATAAAAAGTTGAACGATTAAATGCAGGGCTTTTTAAATGAGTTTTACGTTTCACCTACTGGTCCTACCAAAGATTTTATTTTGCTAAAAGAAAGCTTATATTTACTAGTGGGTTTATATAAAGAAAGTATTTTTAACTCTATAATTATATTTTTTCATATTTTTTAAAATAGATATTAATTTTTTTGCTCAATTCCAATTTACTTTAAAAGCTTTTAGGCTCACTTAGTGGGATGCAATATTTAAACTAAAAAACGTTGATATTTGCACACCACTAAATGTTTGTCCTACTATCTTGTAGTGTGCAAATTTTACCCAAGTCGATTTTTTAAGTTGGGTCACTTGACACGAAATATACTTATTTCTAAAATTTAAATGTTTATACTTAAATAGCTTTAACATTTTTTTGTTATTGCTTATTACATTGTATATCTCACCTAGTATTTCTACGGTATGAACTTGATCTCTATTTTCTTGATCTCCTAATTGGCAAATATAGTCACCGGCATCCTGTGTCTTTACACCATTGATTTGCAAATTATAATCGCCAACTATTTTAAATCTAGCATCTCTAGTTATTTTTAAATGTCCAGCTGTTAAAACTGATGATCCTTTTCTCCATAACAGCACAAATGATCCTAAATTTTGAACTTTGCATGGAAGTTCGATAGTTTCTCCAACAATAACTTTATACAAATGTCCCCGTGATAAAAATTTTGGAGC
This sequence comes from Lucilia cuprina, assembly GCF_022045245.1. NCBI lineage: Eukaryota > Metazoa > Arthropoda > Insecta > Diptera > Calliphoridae > Lucilia > Lucilia cuprina. The sequence goes on along the minus strand of NC_060953.1, from coordinate 21,818,860 downwards.
AACAGAAGGTGTTTCACTATCAGTTCCAATATATGATCCATCTGCATGAGATTCTGAAAAATTATACAATATGTTTGTATTTCAATTTATAATATAAATATTTAATTAAATATATTACTTCAAATTGTAGCGGAACAACATTATTATTATAATTAAATATATTATTATTTCATTATTATTAAATTAAATTTACATTTAATTAATTTGCTTTTGTTCAATTTAAATTTCTTTTATTTTATAAGTGCATTTATTCAAATATGTTTGACTATAAATTTGATCTCATTTTGATATTTTTTAATTTTAATAACTCATACATATTATTTCTCATTTACTTTTTATACCCTACACCACTATAGTGGGGAGGGTATTATACGTTTGTGCTGATGTTTGTAACATACAAAAATATTGGTCCAATACCCACCTTAAAGTATACC
>NC_060953.1:21788911-21818326 GCF_022045245.1 Lucilia cuprina | reverse complement strand
ATACTTTTGTAGGTCTATGACCAATATTTCGATGTGTTACATATGGAATGACCATACTCCCCATCTTTATATATATTTTTTTAAATGTGCTCTTTTGAAATTTTTAAGTTCTTTTAAAAGGATGCAGAACCACGAAATAAAGAACAGAACTCCGATTTACATCATTTAATCTCGTTTTTAATTTTAGGTTAAATTAATTTGAATTTTACTTTTTGCATTCGCATTCTCAAAAAAATAAAATTACTATTCGCTTTCGCTAAACTATAACATTTTTTCCGATCAGTCCACAACTGGTCATAGCTCTCATCCCTAATCTCTTAAACATTACTTATTATCAAATAACGCTATTGATATCAAATGTGGCTCAAACATTTGATATCAATAGCGTTATTTGATAATGTAATTTTTTTTTTACGATCGGTATAAAATAGGGGATAATGAATACACAGAGTTATGCATTACATAACCATTTACAATTAATTTTAATTGAAGTTTTACTGATTACAATTACATGTAATTTCTAATTGACCAATATCCAATTAATTGTAATTAATGTTTTGACAATTACAATTACTTGTTTTTGTAATTGAATTTACGAATTACAATGTGGTTATCACTAATTACATATAATTATAAGCAACAAAACTTTACAATTACAAGTAAGTGTCATTGGTAAAGCTTTAATTACAAGTACTTTAAATGTAATTGTAATTAAAAATACAATCATTACCAAATACAATCATTACCATCAAGGCTGCCCCATACAGGGTCCCCTTCCGAAGATAACATAAACATATATAACTCATATTAAATAAAGATATTTTTACAAAATTTGGCACAAGTATTAGTTTTGTAAAAAAAATTGCTATTTAAAGATTTTTATGAACGGTTCATAATTGGCAGTAGTTCCCATACAAGGTTCCCGAAAATCACTTAAACAATAATTACTTATTCCTAACTAGCTGCAGAATTTGACTAAAATATAGCTTTTATATTGAAAAATGTTGTAAAAAAAAGAAATATTACCACAATTATTTAATCAATCACAACTATTTGATAAAAAAAAGTATGTCGAGGGTTTTTAAAATTCGGCTCTCACTTTTTTATGAAAAAAAACAACTTTAGTGTATTTAATTTAATGTTGATGAAAACAAAATACATTGTCTTGTCACGTTTCACCAAGCTAATATTTTCAATTCGAGTATCCTGAATGAACGAGGCATTACCAGACTAAACATTTTATCCATCCTACTCTTGGTGTTGTTTTTCCTATCGCTATCACACTGGTAACTTTTCAGATGTGCACGGCTTATGCTCGTCGGGCATGGGTAGTGGTACGTTGTAGCGATAGCAAAAACAGGACAACATAATCGTATTGTACCAGTGCATGTTAATTTCGCAGACTCTTCCTTGTAGGACCTGGTGTTATTGCCTACATTACATAAACCCTCCCCTAAACTATGGTAGTTCTTCAAATCTATAAAACTACCCCTTTCACGAAATCACATCTCGATACCTACCTCTATAGCCTGTTCAAATAGAAGTCATATTAAAGTTGTGTTAAATGTTCAATATATTCAAATTTCATTATAGTTATTTCACAGATATTTAACTTAAGCCAGATGGCGAATTAATCTAATGCCCTAAGTTCGAACTATTATTTACAATACTAGCTGAGCCTGCCGTTAAAGATATTAAAATAAGCATAATGTAAAATATTTTAAGTATAAGACAATTCAGGGATTATATACTTAAGTTTAAGGTAAAATCTCTTAAGTTTAAAGGAAAATCTGGGATATAGTTATTTTTAATTATCGGGATAACATTCAATAATTAGGAACTAATTTGGTTCAATAATAAAGAATTATTGGTTTAATCTTGATTGAACAGAAAATAATAGTAACAATGTACTATGTCTTTTGTATATTAAAATTTCCATATCAATGAATGCATCAGTATCTTAATTCTCTGTTCCTTCAAGATTAAACAAATTTACGTCCGACAATTTATGTGTTTAGTCAGAGTTGGCAACTAAATTTTCTTTTTAATGCAATGGTTATTTCTTTTCGAATGGCAAACTATTGTGAGACTTTTGTTGTAAAATGAAAAGGTAGATAACTGGTAACGAATTGCATTAAAAAGAATATTTAATTTCCAACAAGAAATTTTGAACTTATTATGAAATTTGAAATCTTATATTGAAAACTATGGATATCTTAAAAATAATTAGTGAGGTAATTTAAATTTTGGCCGAAATGTTTTTAATCGTTGTTAATAATTTTAATCTAAATTTGGATGGGTGTCGAAGTGCCGAAAATTATTTTAATGAGAAATTATTTTAATTTGAATCGAATGGTTTTGACTCTTAATTTTGATAATGTTGTGGACCGAAAAAAAGCTCCAAATCGAGCTGAGCTTTAGTGAAAGCTCGCTGAGGGTGCCTCAGCTACCTTGCCAGTTCCCCGCTATACCATTGGCATGGATCCTCTCCACATCAATGAGTACATTGGATCGCTGCCAGACTCACTTTTGGCTGTGTATGCCCAAAACATACATGGTCAAATGAAAATTTAAACTTATTTTTTTTTTGTTTTAGTAAAAAAAATAAAAAAACTGTTAAAACAGAACTTGATTTTTTTTTGGTTATAGTAAAAATTTAAAAAAAACTACTAAAATTTACGTTTAAATTGGTGGATTTGTTTTAGGCGCCACCTAATTAGGCAAGGAGAAAACAAACTTCAATCTACTTAACAAGTACTTATCTGGGTTGTTGTCCTGGATATTGTTGATGTCTAGGGATGATTTTTGTGATGATGATGATGACAATCTCTGATAATACTATTGCTGATTATAGGTATCTTTGATGAAATTTATACTCCAGGCTATTGTTGATTATAGATGTCTTTGATGAAATTTATACTCCAGGCTATTGTTGATTATAGATGTCTTGGATGAAATTTATATTCCAGGCTATTGTTGATTATAGATGATATCGTGCAAACTATTTAGTCGAAATGCGAAAGCTGGAAACTATTTTCTAAAGATTAGCAGCTGATTCAATTCTCCTTGATGATCGGAACTACTTGGGATTTTCGGTGCACGCAAGTATCGCAAGATGGCATATAAGTGTGTGGGATGGCTGTTTTAGGCACAGGTGGTGTTGTGAGATTTTTTTATTTTTCCGTTAAGGATTTAATATTTATTCGGTTTGGTTCCCGATTTATCTGTCCTTATTCATGGATGTCCAACTTTTCTCCCTTGAACATTTTATTATGGAGTTTACACGTGTTGGCCCTCAATCGTACCCATCTACAACAACTTCATTTTATTGGTTGATAAAAGTAGTAGTTTCTAAAGAAAATAAACTACTACAATCAGTAAAATGTAGATGTGGCAACTTTCGGTTTTCATATGCGACAGAGTCGTATTTAACTTGATCCAATAGACAGACAGAGTTGTATTTATTTAGGTCAGGGATGTCCACACGTTACAGTCTATAGCTTTGAAGTAAAGGTTCCAATACTGCATTGAAAAATTTGTTAAAAGAAGATATAACAGTAAAAGTGCTATATTTGGCTATGTCGAATTTAATACACCCTCCATCAAACCGTATGCCGTGAAAGAAATGCTCTCCCATAAACATCAGGGTCATAGCACTCATCAAATTTACTGAAGAGGACCTTATATGAGAAGAAGGATGATCGTTTTTCTAAAATGTTTCATATATTTTTAGACCGATTTTGGTATATATAAAACATGTTTAACACTATCCGCATTAAATTCGTTAGAAAGATTTACACTCCTATAAAAGTTAAGGTTTGGCTCGTAAGACCTGGTTCGCACTGGGAATCTTTTGATTTTGTGTGTGAGAGAAAGAGGCGGTTGATATATATTTCTCTTTTTCTCACATACAAAAATAAAAAGTTTCCTAGTGTGAACCAGGTCTAAGAAACTTACTTATGTCGTGTTTCATCTCTACACTCGTACACAGAGGGAAAAATAAATAAACATGGTATCAAATAAACAACAAATGTTTCAGTAACATCAATTGTCAATTATATACATACATATAACAACAACAAATGTAGACCACGCATCGTTGTCAACATTGCAACAATTCGTTGTTGCAATCCAAACTTTATGAACATCCGTTGTCTAAATTATGGACCGATGCACATAAAATTTTATAGACAGATTTTGGCACGCATGAAACTTATGTGTGTCGATTTTTTTATTTCTTCATTTATTATAACCAAGCCTTTTAGTTCATATATAGTCATAAAAAGCTACTACAACAATAATTATAACACATTTTTAGAGAAAATGTTAAAAATATAATAAAAAATAATATAAAAAATAATAAAAATAAAATAATAATAAACAATAAAAAATTTAATGATAATATTAAATTGCCTAAACGGTTAAATTCCCTTTATATTAGCAATGAATACAAGTCGAAAGAGAAAATTCAAACGGTAATTGAAAATGCACCAATCGAAGATCATGGTCAATAACATATTTTTCAAGGTAACCTAAAACCGAGCAGCGAAGCCGAGAAAACCTTCAAATCCCTAGGCAGGCCATTCCACATCCTCGACATTCTAATCTGAAATGAATTATTATATATATTTGAATGAAACCGAATGAAACATAATTGGGGGTTTCTGCTGTGATGATTGAAATTAAAATTATCAACACTATATTCAGGAAAGCCATTTACCATAATTTTATAAAAGAACAATAAAATCCTGATATTTATATAATTTTGAAACGAACACCCAAGAAATTGTAATACATAAGGAGAAATATGGGGACGTAGTCTTAGTCCATATACAAATCTCACTATTCTATTAACAACTCTTTTAAATTCTACATTAGTAGTGCCACTAAATACCTCAATACAGTAAAGAATGTGAGGCATTAGTAAGGTTTTAGCAAGGCGAATTTTTATCCACAATGGAAAGTATAGATCCAAAGAAACGTGATAAATATATGATGAAAAGTTAAGCCGATCATCAATAAAAAGACACTTCATTCTATTAACAAAATCTACTCTTATAAATTTTATAGCTATACTCGTATTTTTAAGCCAGTAATGTAATTAATTTTTTCAAGGGGACCTTATATAGGGGTAGGGCCAGTTACGGATCGATCCGCACAAAATTTGGTAGCGAAGTTTCAGCTTGTTAGGGGCTAACTTATGTGAAATTTCATAGCTATACTGGTATTTTTAATCGAGAAATGAGCGTTAAAATAATTTTTGAAGGGGACCTTATATGGGGGTAAGATCAATTATGGACCGGTCCATATTAAATTTGGTATAGAGATTTTGACTCGCATGAAACTTATTTGTGCCGAATTTCATAGCTTAATTTTTGTTAAGTTATAGGGATTTTCCGAAGGGGACATTGTATGGTGGGCAGTGTTGCCACTTTGGTTATTATTAACCAAAATTGGTTATTTTTTCGTTTTGGTTATTTTTTGCAAACAATTGAACTAAATGCTGTTTGCTTTTATGTATTCTAAAAATAAAATTAAAAAAAACTTATTTTATCTCTAGTTTTAAATCAACTATGTAAATATACATATTGTCCCTGTTTTGAATTTTGGTAATATGTGGATTTTATTTTACTATTCGAAATTTTTTTATTACTGCAATTTGTACATCTACTAGTTATACTTATGTGCACAAAGGTATTTTTCGATATCTTAATTGGTTTAGGATTTAGAAAAAGTACCTATACATTTTCCACATATTAAATGAGTTGATTTAAATCATAACAACACCGTAATATTATTTTATTTACACTAGCCAATCTAACGCCGTGAATAATGGATCCTCTCTCTCCTTTTGGTGCACCCATGAACTTAAACTCACTTTTTGGGTCGATTCAACCTCGTCCGTCCTTTCTTTAATATTTCTATTGGAACTTTTTATGTAAAAAACTCGCGAAAATTGGTGGGAATAGTCTACGTACTTAGTAGATTATGTCCTCCAAATTAAATTTCAAAATTTAAAGTATAATTGCAACTTCTATACCTATTTGAAATTTTGCATAAACAATTATTGTGCTAATTTGCCGAAATTCTAAGATAAATGATTTAATAATGCTGCTGATTGATGCATGAAAAGTATCATAATATCTTTAAAGTATTAATCAACTGGTATTTTTAAGTAACACAGCAAAGAAAAATGAAATTGTATTGTATACAAAAGTTGTAATAACATCTAAACTCATACGACGAACAATAATCGCGATATATGTAAAGATTTGATACTCATGAGTCATGACCTTTGACTTCTACTATCTCACCATGACTTTTAGTTCTTTATTTACATTTTCTAGATGATGTTGTATACTAGTTTTTATTTTACCGTCTTAAATTCTATAATTTGTCAATTTGTCGGATAATTTGGATAGATTACGTTTACAAATATTGCTGAAGTTATGAATGTAATGCTAACATACGCTACATGGTATTATAATTTAAACCCAAATTTCGAACGAAATCTCCAAATCTGTTCATAAAATGGGAAGAATTTTATAATTTAAAACTGTTTTCCAAAAAGTCGTATGTGGAATATTTTTAAATTGCGCTAAAGCGCGTTAAAAACTCAGTTATTTTTTAAAATAAATATTAATTGCATTTGTTAAGGAATCTGCGAACAGACATATATTTATTGTTGAAAACACGATAGAGTCGAAAAGAAACAAGATAGAAAACTGAAATATTTTGTAAAAATATTTTTAATTGCCCCGTTTGATTGGTATTGCAAATGCGAACTATCGGTCAACGATTTCACTTAGCCCCCATATTATGCCCTATTCAGAAAATTACTATATTGCTTAAAAAAGCATCTATAGCGGTGAAATTCAATATAAAAAGTTTTTTTGAAATGTATTTGTGAAAATTTATGAGGATCGGTATCTAATCTAATCCCTCATAAAAAGTCTCCTCTGAAAATGACTTTAAAGCAACAAAATTCAACATAATCAAGGTTTAAAGGAACTAAAATATCTCTGTCAGATTTTATGAGAATTGGTCCATAATTGACCATACGTCTCATATAAGATCCTGTACAGAAATTTTTTTTAGCGCTCATAACTGTCTTCATAATACCACGAAATTTAACATAGTTCCACTTCAGAAAATGAATTTGTTATTTTAAAGTCCAAATTTAAACATAAAACAAATAAAAATAATGTTGTTTACTTTTTTCTTAATTTGGTTATTTTTTATTCGAATTTTGGTTAGAAAAGAAATTTTTGTTGCAACACTGACTATAGGTTTAATTCTTCTTCTTTTTAAAATGAGCAATATCATTCGGTTTGCTCTCAACCTGAAAAACAAAATCAAATCAGTTGCTGATCAGCACGAAGCAAGGTCTGTGCGCGGCGCTTTTAAAATACATTTTTATACCCTACACCACTATAGTGGGGAGGGTATTATACGTTTGTGCTGATGTTTGTAACATACAAAAATATTGGTCCAATACCCACCTTAAAGTATACCGATCGATTCAGAATCATTTTTTGAGTCGATTAAGACATGTCCGTCCGTCCGTCTGTCCGGCTGGCTGGCTGGCTGTCCATGTAAACCTTGTGCGCAAGGTACAGGCCGCAATTTTCAAGATAATTTGATGAAATTTGGACCAAGCATGTTTTTTGGCACAAGGACGAAGCCTATTGAAAATGGTTGAAATCGGTCCATTATTTCACCTAGCCCCCATACAACCGTACCTCCCGATTTGTGCTATAATTACGTCAAATATTCTGCTATCTCTCTAAAAATTGGCACAAATAAGTTTTATATAAGTATAAACGATACTGCAGATTTTCGTAAGGATCGGCCTATATTTGACCCTAGCCCCCATACAAACCCCCCTTCAAAAAATGACTTAAACGTCTAAAATTGACTTGTAACCATTTGTATCGCAATGAAACTCAACGAAACTAACTGTTTTTTAGAAATATATCCTTTTCCCAAATTTACCGAGGATCGGCCCATATTTGACCTATATAAAGCCTCATTTAGAAATTTTAGTTTTTTATCAATAAATGGCTTAAATGTTTTGGAATTATGGTAATAAGTATTCAACATAAAACTTTCTTTACAAAAAATAAAAATTTTATAAAAGTAAAAATTGTAAAAATATACTCATGGTGTAGGGTATTATATGGTCGGCCATGCCCGACTATACTTTCCTACTTGTTTATAGAATAAATTTCCTAAATAGATTTCAAATTTGTCTTTAATATACAATTTTACAGGAAATTTTAGCATAGTGGTAATTTTTGTTGTTGTTTTCCGCCTAGGAATTAAGTTACTATTAATGTTTATTTTAGGGTTAATAACTTTCCATCAAATAAAGGCTTTTTAATCATAAAATTCGATATGTTTAGGGTTCCAAAGTATAAAATCTAAAATTTTCAAACAACAAATCTGAAAATGTAAAGGGTGCTACGCACTAGTCATAGAACGAAATAGTGCCAAAAATCCTTGCAAGCAGAATTTTACTAACTAAGGACTCTTTCTATTTCTTTTATGTTTCTAGGTTTAATATTATAAAACATTTAAAATGTACTCTTTAAAGATGGAAAAAGTACTGAAAGTTAGCCTTTATATGTTCTCACTCACTTAATTTCATATTTCAAGGTTCAATATTATAGAAATTTTAAAAAAAATACCTTTTGAAGAACGAAATAGTACTAAAAAATCCACTTTAATAGGCTCTCACTTATTCCGGGCTCTTTATGCTTCATTTCATGTTTTTGGATTCAATATGGATGAAAATGTACCAATAATTCCCCTTTTATCAAGATTCCTTCCCTTTAAAGCTAACACATTTGCATTTTCATTGCCGACAATTCCCGAGTTGCCTGGTACCTTTAAAGCTTTTTTACAATCTAATACAGACCTAAGGCCCAACTATAATGTACATTAACTAGCTTAAGGAAATGTCAAACCCGAACGAAAAGACTCTGCCTAAGAAAATCCGAAGAAACTTTAAGACGGCTTTAATAATTAAAGCGCAGAAAGAGAAACTGTTATTGTAGTGGTGAGAAAATACTAAAAAAAAATCCTAATTACGCTTGTTATGATCAAATTTTATAAGAAGTAAAATGGTAAATTTTGCAGATAAAACATATTCAAAGAACAGAAAAATGTAATTACGAAGATTTTCGTCAATTCACACGTACACAACCCGATCGTAAATAAATCTCATAGCAAGACCGTAAAAATTACAAAAATTATATTTAGTTGCTTGACAGCATTCAACAAACTTTGTTGCATATGGTACACTTTCAACTGTGGCGCACTATTTCTTTTTTACATTAATAGTTTTTTATTTACTCTTCTGGTGATGCGCAAAACATTTGCATTAGTGATGAGTTAAATGAGATAATTTGTCATCAACTACAACTTTGTTTCTATAACGTAGGCAATGTTGACAATATTTTAATATTTTATAAGGTACTAAAAAAATCGTGTTTGAAATAAAGCAAGAAAAAATTACTAAAACTGTGATGGGGGTACTACGGTATTTTTGGGTAATAAAAAGTACTGAAAAAAGTACCAAAGTACTGAATTTTCCATGCCTGCAACAAAGTATGTTGATGTCGCTTTCTGCCGCTCCACACTAGGAAACTTTTTTTGGAAAACTTTTGATTTTGCGTGAGAGAGAAAGAGAAAGAATATGATTCATCTTTCTCGCGGTACGGAGTTTCTCGTACTCGGAAACTTGTTTTTCTTATACTTCTCATTCGTACAATAACAAATCAATGCAATTAATACATAGTTTCTGGCAAACATAATTAGTACTCTGCATTCAAAACTGGGAGAAAGATAAGAAGTGCGAGATTAGAAAAATTGTGAATATCATTAAAATGCGAGGGAAAAATGTATAAATATGATTATCGATGTTATTGTTGTAAATTATTGTTATCTTTATTAGTCAAAATAAGTCGAAATGTTCAAATCCAATTAATAAAAGATGTGATTGGTATATTTTAAGACTGATAATTATGAGGATTTATTGAATAACAAGGTGAAGGTGATGATGGAATGGTAGGCTGAGGGTAAAGGTCAAGCGGAAGCGGGTCGTTAGCCAAAATTGATGCGGATGCAGCGACGACAAGGTCGGGAGGGCAGACGAGACGAACAGCTGTCTCAGAATCTCTTCATGTGGTAGATTTGTTGGAGTAGTTTCTGTTTTAAGGTAGTGTTTTTGTAATTATTTTATTTACTGTTCGGTTCTGTGTCTGGTGAGTAGGGTTGGGACCGCCTGAGGACTTATACATGCCAAAGCTAGCTGGAAACCGGGTTTTTGTTAATTTTGTATTGATAAACAATAACTACATTACAGAAATTCCATCTATTTGGGGAGTATTGTGTAAATTTTATTTAGAATTGTATAATATTGATTCTTATTCATTAAATCTAACACTAAGTACCATCATAGCCACTCTAAGTATTGGGACATCACCATATACCACTATAGAACTATTAAATCTATAAAACTATTAATTCTTGATTTCCAACCTCATATTTTAAATTCTTTATTTTATGAATAAGATACAGTAGGCGTATTTGGATCTGGATAGTTATTCTTGATTTGGGTTCTTAATATATATAAGTGTATGTATTAGGTGAAAAATATTGCTTTTGTTTACGTTACGGTATGATAACCACCTCCATTTTAAAATATCTAAATTAGGTATTTGTCCTGTAGTACACGACAGTACCTTTTACATTAGTTCCAAGCAACCTTGGACACAAGTCGCCTCCCTATGGCAGTTAAATATTTTGAAAGAGCACTCAGTGCGTTTTTTCTAATAATTCTTTGGATCATTTCATCTATTACTCTATTTTATATTTTATAATGTTATTGATTAAACATTTCATAATTATATTTTATTGATTTACACTTGTTCTAGAAATCTAAACTAATTTTTTATATCGAAATTGCCTCATTATTATCCTTTAAACATTTTAAGGCAAATAACATCACATTTTCACTCAATGAGATATGATTTTTGCAAATAGCAATTAAAAAATACTTAAGGAAGAGTTCCTTTTAACAATAAATTCCAAAAATAATTTGAAAAACCCAATGAAATTAACCGGAATTCTTAATATGCAAAATACTTTATTGACATACAAATTCTGATGAATAATAATAAAATGCAACAACAAAAGCACCAAAATTTGTATTTTAATATTTTTTCCCATTTTACACAATCTCTATTTTTAATTGGAAAACATATATTTACTTTTTACCAGTTTTTTCGAATTTTATTTATGAACAAAAAACAAAATAAATTTCAAATTCTTAGAATTTACATACATTGTATGTACGGTGCAACATATCTTCAACATTTATTCTTTCGTTTGGGTATTCATGTTTAAATGTTTGATTAAAAGAAATTCCCAATACAATATTTATTATACCCTTCACCTTCATAAGGTGAAATTCTCATAAGTATTCGAATTTAGGTATAATATGAAAAGAAACCAAATTTAATAACCTATTTTGTAGCAAAATTAATAAATTAATTTGTTCAACTGTCGAGACAGTCCTTAGCTTTGATATCACGCTTTTTAAAACTTTAAAAATTCACATTTACTTAAATTAATTTAGCTTTATTTAAAAAAAGTCCATAAAATTACCCCACAAAAGTATACGAATTTTTTCTGTATTTCATATTTGACTATATTATACGAAACAGAAAAATTAGAATCGAATGTTTTTTTTTGCTAAAAATTGTTTTAAGGGGTAACTATCCTCAAAGATCTAAATATCTTCTTGGTCTCCAAAGACCGCAGTTAAGTAGGCTGATATCGATTATCACTGGCCACTGTAAATTTGGGAACCATGCCAGACGCATTGGTCTCCCGTTCAACGATTACTGTAGGAGTTGTCAAAATGAGGATGAAGAAGAGACCATTACTCATCTTCTCTGTGATTGTCCTGCTTTGGCGGAGGCTCGTTTTCAGACGCTTGGATCGACCTATTTTGGAGATCTAACCGAGCTGTCAAATATTAAATAAGAACGTCTTCTAGAGTTCATTAATTTGTCAAATTGGGTGTGAATCCTACAACTCACACTACTCACCCATGGCAGCTGCCCTGGCTTTCTCATCTTCTCCTTCTCTTTGCAACTGTTTCTGTTCTTTCACTCTCCTCAATCTCTCCCTCTCTTCTCTTTTCTTCTTATTTTCAATCCCGGTCAGATTGGAGGTATTGGGCCCTCTTTATACCCCGGGAATGCAATAACACCAAGGCGGAGGTCTTCGCCAAGGTAACATGCCCCCGGGGGGTCTAAAAAGTACAATAAAAAATCACTGTACGAACTTAAACAATCCGGAAGACAGTGGTATAAGAAATTGCACGAACACTTACGAAAAGTTGGATTAGAGCCAACAGAATTTGATCAGTGTGTTTACACCTATCTTGATAAAAAGTCATTAATAATTGTTGTTATTTATGTAGATGATTTAATCACAGCCACAAATGATGAGAACGATTTAAGAAATCTAAAAAGCAAGTTATCAAAAACTTTTGAGATGAAAGATTTGGGTGAATTGAAATACTGTCTTGGAATAGAGTTCAAGATGAAAGAAAATACTGATATACTATGTTTCAATCAAAATATATTAACGATATTTAAAGCGTTTCAACATGGGGGAGTGTAAGGATGTCTCAACGACCATGAATCCAAATGTAAAACTAACTAAAGAATTGTGTCTACAAGCTGAGGAAGAAATTGAGGAAGTTAAGAACTTGCCATATCAAAATCTCATTGGATCGCTAATGTATTTAGCTGTATCAACAAGACCAGATATAGCACATGCTGTAAGTGTTTTGAGCCAGTTCAACACAAATTTTGGAAAAGAACATTGGATAGCAGCCAAAAGGGTTCTCAGATACTTGAAAGGTACACAAAATTGGGGTCTTGCGTTTTCTAAATCACATAAAGGATTTATTGCAAATGCAGCAATAAACTGGGAATCTCGAAAACAAAGAACAGTTGTATTATCGACTACGGAGGCGGAATATATGTCTATATCCGAATCTTCCAAAGAAGCAATAAATTTAAAACGTTTTCTATTTACTATTTTATCATTGCAGGGACCTGTGCAAAAATCCCGTGTTTCATAACAGAACCAAACATGTTGACATCCGTCATCATTTCATTAGAGAAACCATTGAAAGGGGCGATATAAATATTGAATATTTACCTTCGGATAAAATGCCTGCAGATTTATTAACCAAAGCTCTGTATAAACCAAAACACATACAATGCTGTAACCTGATGGGTCTCAAACCTGTTTAATTTTCAAAATACATTTTGAGGGGAGGTGTTGTAAATCCAAAACAATATTCAAACAAACAACAACGTATAGTTTTTAATTACCAAGACATAGTAGAATAGATCTTTAACAAATGTGAGAAACTACTTTTTACAAAGCGGTTGTTAAAAAATGTTCACGCAACGAATGTCTGCCCGTCTGCTTTTCATACCCTTTACCTTCGTAAGAAGGTTATATATAAGTTTGCCATACCGTTTGTAATATCTATAATATAATTTTCCGACCTTATAAAGTATATATATTCTGGATCCTTATAGATAGCGGAGTCGATTAAGCCATGTCCGTCTGTCAGTTGAAATCAATTTTTAGAGACCCCAGATATCGGCGAGATATTCAATAATTCTGTTAGACATGCCTTCGAGAAGATCGCTATTTAAAATCGGTCGGTAAATAACTGAGATATGAAAATCATCAAAAAATGTCATATTTTTTTCATTATTTGTTAAATAAGCAACAACAACACTGTATATTAGAGAAGATGGTCACGTGTGTGTAGATGTATTTGGTTTTTCAGCTGTGTATTTCGTTTTGCATGTTTGGATGCTGTTGGCGTCATTGAGCTGTGTATTTTGTTTTTGTGAATTCTGTTCGTATATTTGGATGTAGGTTGGTTGTGTTGTTTATTTTGTTTTTGTTTTTCTGTGTTTTTCGTTATGTATGTTTTAGATGTCTGTTGGTTAAGATGCCTTTTGCATTTATACCCTCCACCACCATCAGTGGTGATAGAGGGTATATATAACTTTGTCATTCCGTGTGTAACACCAAGAAATATTCATCTGGGTCCTTATAAAATTCTGAGTCGATCTAGCTATGTCCGTCTGTCTGTGTAAAATACGCTCACGATAAAACGAAGCAATAGAATTTAACCAAATTCACCCAAAATGTTCTTTGTTTTCCTAAGTTATTTGGTATTGAAAATGGGAAAATCGGTTTACATCGAGAAAAGTTATGAATCAAAATTTGAAACAACCTCGAAAAAATAGGCATTTTTTACACATTCTGATGTAATTTTCTCGAAAACTATGCAAGATAATTCCATAAAAATCGGCATACATTCGTTTCCAGACAAGAGCTTAATCTCTATGTAAAATCGCCAGAATCGGTCCACAATTTCATATACCTCCCATACAAAAGTACAAATTCCCGTAAATTTGGTTTTTTCCTAATAACTTCCGTCGTAATGTCGATATCTTCACAAAATTTTAGAAATTGAAATTTTATGATAATAGAATTTATTCAGAGGAAAAATGTTTTTGGTGGGTGGTTAATTGGTCAAAGCTCCCATACAAGGTCCCCTCCCGAAAATCAATTAAACGCGCACAACTCATTACTAAATTAAGATATCGATATAAAATTTGGTATAAGTATTGCTCTTATATACAGAAATATTACAATGAAAGCTTTTTTTGGATCGGTCCATAATTGGTCATAGCTCCCATACAAGGTCCCCTCCCGAAAATCAGTTAAACCAGCATAACTCATTACTAAATTAAGATATCGTTATAAAATTTGGTACAAGTATTGCTCTTATACATAGAAATATTACAATGAAAGATTTTTTGGATCGGTCCAAATTTGGTCATAGCTCCCATAAAAGGTCCCCTCCCGAAAATCACTTAAACGCACATAACTCATTAGTAAATCAAGATATGAATTTAAAATTTGGTACAAGTATTGCTCTTATATACAGAAATATTACAATGATAGTTTTTATGGATCGGTCCATAATTGGTCATTGGTCTCATACAAGGTCCCCTCCCGAAAATCACTTAAACATGCATAACTCATTAGTTAATCAAGATATCGATATAAAATTTGGTACAAGTATTGCTTTTATATACAGAAATATTACAATGAAAGATTTTTTGATCGGTCCATATTTGGTCATAGCTCCCACACAAGGTCCCCTCCCGAAAATCACTTAAACGCGCATAACTCATTACTAAATTAAGATATCGATATTTGGTACAAGTATTGCTCTTATATACAGAAATATTACAATGAAAGATTTTTTTGATCGGTCCATATTTGGTCATAGCTCCCATACAAGGTCCCCTCCAGAAAAACACTTAAACGCGCATAACTCGTTAGTAAATCCAGATATCGATATAAAATTTGGTACAAGTATTTCTTTACAGAAATATAAGCATGAAAGTTTCTTTGGATCGGTCCATTTTTGGTCATAGCTCCCATACAAGGTTCCCTCCCGAAAATCACTTAAACGCACATAATTCATTAGTAAATTAAGATATCCATATAAAATTTGTTGCAAGCATTGTTCTCACATAAAGAAATATTACCACGAAATCTTTTTCCGATCAGTCAATAATTGGTCATAGCTCCCATATAAGTTCCCTATCGGAAAAAAACTTAAACACGTATAACTCATTACTTAATTAAGTTATCCATATAAAATATGGTAAAAGTATTGATCATATACAAAAAATATTACTAAGAAATTTTTTTCCATCGGTCTATAACTGGTCATAGCTCCCATACAAGGTCTTCTCCCGAAAATAACTAAAACGCACATAACTCATTACATAATTAACATATCCATATAAAGTTTGGCACAAGTGTTGCTCATATACAGAGAAATAATATTGTTAAATGTTTTTCTGATCGATCCATAATTGATCATAGCTCCCACACAAGGTTCCCTTCCGAAAATCAGAAAAAACGCACATAACTCATAAACAAAAAATTGATATCCATATATTTATCAAAAATATTGCTCTTATATACATAAATTCATTATAAAATTGTTTTACGAGCGGTCCATATTTGGTCATAGCTCTCATACTAGGTCCAGAAAATCACTTAGATTCACAACATTTATTACCAAGTAATGATACAGATACAGAATTCTGCAATTTTGTCTTTATATACATAATTGGACATAGCTCCCATACAAAGTCCTTTTACGAAAATCTCTTAAACGCACATTACTTATTACCAAATTAAGCTATTGATACATAATTTGGCAAAAATATTAGTTTTGTATACTTCTATTTCTCCTATATTAGGTCCTGCCTCTAAAAGCGCTTTAACCGTATTTAAAGAGCATTATCAATTTGTGTTGAACAAAATTTTGTGTAGAACATAATTATATATGTATTTGTATTTTGAAAATCTCTAAATCTAAATCTCTAAATCTTTCACACACATACATACATGCAAATTACTAAATTTATAATGTTCAATAAATCTTGGAATTGTAATAGATTTAACTTCTGGGATTTTTTCTATTAAAGACATGAGAAAACTTATTTCTACAAATATTTGATCAATTAGAAAAGTAATAACATAAAAGTAGCTGGTGGAGGGTATTTAAGATTCGGCACATCCGAAAATAACACTCTAACTTGTTTGTTTTTTATTTCGTTTGCGTTGTTGTTGTTCATTATACCCTACACCACTATAGTGGGGAGGGTATTATACGTTTGTGCTGATGTTTGTAACATACAAAAATATTGGTCCAATACCCACCTTAAAGTATACCGATCGATTCAGAATCATTTTTTGAGTCGATTAAGACATGTCCGTCCGTCCGTCCGTCCGTCTGTCCGGCTGGCTGGCTGGCTGGCTGTCCATGTAAACCTTGTGCGCAAGGTACAGGCCGCAATTTTCAAGATAATTTGATGAAATTTGGACCAAGCATGTTTTTTGGCACAAGGACGAAGCCTATTGAAAATGGTTGAAATCGGTCCATTATTTCACCTAGCCCCCATACAACCGTACCTCCCGATTTGAACTTTTTATGCTATAATTACGTCAAATATTCTGCTATCTCTCTAAAAATTGGCACAAATAAGTTTTATATAAGTATAAATGATACTGCAGATTTTCGTAAGGATCGGCCTATATTTGACCCTAGCCCCCATACAAAACCCCCTTCAAAAAATGACTTAAACGTCTAAAATTGACTTGTAACCATTTGTATCGCAATGAAACTCAACAAAACTAACTGTTATTTAGAAATATATCCTTTTCCCAAATTTACCGAGGATCGGCCCATATTTGACCTATATAAAGCCTCATTTAGAAATTTTAGTTTTTTATCAATAAGTGGCTTAAATATTTTGGAATTATGGTAATATTCAACATAAAAGTTTCTTTACAAAAAATAAAAATTTTATAAAAGTAAAAATTGTAAAAATATACTCATGGTGTAGGGTATCATATGGTCGGCCATGCCCGACTATACTTTCCTACTTGTTTTGTTTTGCTTTTGGTGTAATATTAATGTAGTTGGGACAAAATTTATAAAACTAATATTTTTAAAAAACACTATGGTGAAGGGTACATAAGATTCGACACAGCCGAAGCACTCTTACTTGTAAAAATTAGTTTTTGAGGCTCATAAAAGAACACATAAAAGGAGACTTTTTGTTGTTTTTTCGTTTAATAGAGGTACTTTTTGACTTTGAAACATGAGATTTAGTATGTAGGTCCCGGATTAGGTGAGAACCTATAAAAGGGGACTTTTTTGGTACTTTTTCGTTCTTAAAGGATCAGGCAACTTTTGACATAAAACAAACTGACATTACAGTAAACTGTGAATTTTTCTCGATAGATAAATTTATTGTCTGGCAATGAAATTGAAAGGTTTTCTTATAATCGTCGAATCTAACAATACATTGCCAGATCTGACAGCATTGTAAGATCTAACATACTTGTATAGATAGCTATACATCTGTAACCGTAATTCAGAAGAAAATCAAACAGTCTATTGATACGTCATAATATAAACAAAACACGTTAGCTCAGTGGAAAAACCTAGGGGTGTTTTATGCAAACAATTTCAATCCAGCGGAAACATAGCATAAAGTGTATCAACGTATTTAAAAACTTTGTCTTCTCTTATAATTTTACCAATGAAAATGTTAAAATAATGCAATTTTTTCATATAATTTTAGATGTGGAAGACCTGGAATATCAACAAATACTCAACATATGTATTTTTGTTATTTATGTCAACGATATCGTACATACCACGAACAGGTAAATTTGCTACCCTAAAACCAATGTAAATAAAAAACACTTTACGATTTTAAATATTCTAACTTTAATAGTTTTCTTATATAAGATATAAATTTGTTTACATATCACATGAGTGTTCTTCATATAAAATTTAAAAAATTCTAGCTCTAATAGTTTCTCAGATATACAAATTGTTCTATTTAATTCATATGACTCCATGCACCCCAGATGAAAGTCCGCCCTTTTTCTCCAAAATGTTCAGAAGAATATTAAGGTTCTTCATGCAAAATTTGAAGAATCTAGTTCTATTAGTTTCCCAGGTAAACGATATTTTGTATTTAATTCATATGGGAGGTGTCAAGCCACCCATTGGAAGTCCGACATTTTCACCCAAAATGTTCAAATGAATATTGAAGTTCTTTGTGCAAAATTTGAAGATGACAATTCTATTAGTTTCTCAGATGAACGATTTTTTGTATATTTTATTCATATGGGGGGTGCAATGCCCCCATTAGTAGTGCGTCAATTTATTACACAAAATGTTTACATAGATGTTAAAGTTCTTCGTGCAAACTTTTTTTGAAGACTCCAGATACCTTCGAGATCCAAATCTTCAATAATTCTGTCCGACATGCTTTCGAAAAGTTTCCTATTGAAAGTCAGCAAAATCGGTCCATAATATGGATAAAAATCTAAGACTACCTCTGAAAATTTCCTGAACAAATTCTAAATAAAAGCATAAAAACAACAACAAGGAGATAAAACAGTAATATGTTTGTAATACAGCTCATATTTGTTTGAGGGTGGTAATACAGTTTGACGGTGGTAGTACAGTACAACGGTTAATATTCATTATGCTACAGACTGTCTAGAGTTTTAATGTGAGCACCTGCCGTGTCGTCCTTATCTCACGGTGGTCTTTTTCATCCACAGAGTAGACTTGAGAACGGTCTACCATCGCCCCTTTGTCTTCAATTAAGACTCAGGTGGCAATTTTTGCACATTGGCTATGACCGGTACCATGCGCAAGTACTTTGCTGGAGTACTCGAGCTATCTAATCTCTTGCCAAAGTAGTCACGTTGTAAGACAACCACACTACTATGGTTGATTCGCCAACAGCATCTAGAGACGTAACCGGTGGACCGAAGCACGATCCATCAATAAGCCGTAGACATTGTTCTTACTCACAGTGACACGCTGTGGCAAGTCTGATATGAACAGAGTAAACTCTGAACATATCTGGACAAGGAAGGAAAATTAATTGGTATCACTTGCATATGATACCTTTCATCCATCATCATTCAACCCAGCAAACATCTCATTTATTCGACACATTCATAGAGAAAAAAATACGACACACTCATTTTGGTATACGGGTGGACGAGTCCCGTATACCTCTACATTCATTCTGTATCATATACAATTGACACCAACCCATTTCCAACGCTCAGTCCCACAGTCACTCCTCTGTGGGGTATCTGTTGATTTTCGGCAACAGCACCGAACTCTTATCCCGAAATATTGACTATTATCATGCATCAGTCTTTTAACCGCCACTTATACTTTTCCCGCGAATTTGGGTTCAACCAACAGCCACTACGTGGATCCCGAAGGAACCTCAACCAACTGACCAGCCAGGACATAGTCCTGCGGGCAACTGGCCACCCGTAGTACCAGATTATGCGGTGCTCTGGTCTGACCTCTGGCAATCTATGCAAGGACTAAGCCAAACAGTAGACTGAGACAACCAATTTTTCAATCCCGGTCAGATTGGAGGTATTGGGCCCTCTTTATACCCCGGGATTGCAATAACACCAAGGCGAAGGTCTCGCAAAGGTAACATTAAACACAATTATGAACTTAAAAGCCCTATTCGGCGGGTTCAGTTGTATGGGGGCTAGATTAAATAATGGGCCGATGTAAACCATTTCCAACAGGCTTCGTCCCTGGTACAATAGAAGATCGAGTGCCAAATTTTATTGAAATATCTTCAAAATTGCCACCTGTAGTTTGATTACAAGTTTTAAAAGCCCTATCCGAGGGATTCAGTTGTATGGGGGCTAGGTGAAAGAATGAACCGATGTTAACCATTTTCAATAGGCTTCGTCTACGATACCATAAAAGATCATGTGCCAAATTTCATTGAATTATCTCCTAAATTGCGATCTGTAGTTTGATTACAAGGTTTACAAGCCCTATTCGGTGGTTCAGTTGTATGGGGGCTAGGTGAAGTAATAGACCGATCTTAACCATTTTCAATAGGCTTCGTCCCTGGGACAATATAAGATTATGTACCAAATTTTATTTTATTATCTTAAAAATTGCGACCTGTAGTTTGATTACAAGGTTTATATGGACGGACGGACAGACAGACGGACGGACATCGCTAAATCGACTCAGAAAATGATTCTAAGCCGATTGGTATACTTTAAGGTGGGTATAGGACCAATATTATTGTGCGTTACAAACATCAGCACAAACCCAATATACCCTCCCCACTTAAGTGGTGTAGGGTATAAAAAATATTTATTTCTTTAAATGTATTGGTATTTACTCTTCCATAAGAAACTTTTGGGTACTCCTGCTTTATTATGACAACTAAATCACATTTTATTTATGCAATTTCTTACTTGTTTTAAGTTATAGGTCTGAACAATATCAGCTATAGTTTTAGCAGGGCAACAAAAAGTAGGCTCTAAAAAAATGTTTTACTCGCTTAAAATAAGCACTATAAATCTTAAAAAATGCAAAATATGCACTTAAAATTTATTATTTTCCAAATGAAACCCCAGCTTTTTATTTATTTAAGACCAGTTATGAATATTAAATGTGATATATTTTTCATAATAAAGCAATTATCTGGATTCCGATTAACTTGATTCCGATTTATTTAAGCAATTTATTGACGATAAACTAATTTTCAGAAGAGGATAGGAGCAAATGTGAATTGCGGATATCAAGTCATTTTCCGAAGGGGGCTTTGTATGGGTGCTAGGGTCAAATGAAATTTAGAAATTTGGCTTCAGTTGTATGGGAGCTAGCTGAAATAATTGACCGATTTTAACCATAGGCTTCATCCTTGGGTCAAAATAAACATTTATGCCAAATTCCATCAACTTCATCTCAGAAAGTGATTTTGAGTCATCAAAATCGGCACAAACGCATAATACCCTTCCCACTATAGTGGTGTAGGGTAAAACGAGTAAGAAAGTATAGCCGGGCTTGTCCGACTATATGATACCCTACGCCTGTTATGAATATTAAATGTGGTTTATTTATCATAATAAAGCATGTATTTTGAAAATTACCTTGATCCCGATTTATTTGAGCAATATATTGTTTTAAAAGTACGAGTATAGCGATGAAATTCGACACAAATAAGTTTCATATGGTATGATATCACCCTACCAAATATTATGAGGATCGGCCCATAATTGACCCTACCGACCATCAGTGTTGCCAAAATGTTTTTCTAACCAAAATTCGAATAAAAAATAACCAAATTAAGAAAAAAGTAAACAAAATTATTTTTATTTGTTTCATGTTTACATTTGGACATTAAAATAACAAATTCATTTTCTGAAGTGGAATTGTAACTATGTTAAATTTCGTCGATAAAGTGGTTTTATGAAGACAGTTATGAGTAATTTTCTGCAGGGGATCTTATATGAGACGTATCACAGTGGTATGGGAAAAAAAAGAGGGAAATAATTCGGTAACTTCTAAACGATTAATCCGATTTTAATGAAATTTGGTGCGCACAAAGAGGAGGTGTTGTCGAGTATAGATTTTGAATTTGAATCCTCAAATTAGGACACCTCGGCTATATTAAATTTTTAAAACGATCCTATTTCTTCATTTGAGTTTCGATTTAAAAAAAATTCGTATATAGAATCTCATCGAGCACTATAAAAATTAAAAAAAAAATTAAAAAATGTTTTTTATTCAGTTTTTGCGAAGATACAAATTTTTCAAATTGCAATAAAAATTTTATTTATGAATATTTTTTAATGAAATTTTACAGTTGGGTAGATTTTACTCAAAATCTAAAATTAAATAAAAATTTTGAATTTTCTTATTAGAAATCCCGGAATTCCCAAGAAAGTTTTAAAAAATCACAAAAATGGGATTTTTTGGTTTTTTGCCTATTACATCCATACCAGAGGCGGGGTTATCGAAACCCGTTACAAAATTATTAAGAACATATTGGGTCATATAAAACAGGTCACTATAATTCGATATCGACTATGCGATTTGAGAATTTTTGCTCAAAATTGAATTTTCCATAAAAAATAGGGTATTTTTGGATGGACCTGGTCCCCTCGGTATCAAAAATCTTTAGGTTTTGTTTTATTTATCGTATTTTATGTAAAGTCAGCTTTCCAAAAAGTATAAATTCTATAAACATCTTCTTAGAAACTTTTTAGATAAATTAAAAAGAACATGTTAGAGTGCTAGTCCACCAGCTACTTTTATGTTATTACTTTTCTAATTGATCAAATATTTGTAGAAATAAGTTTTCTCATGTCTTTAATAGAAAAAATCCCAAAAGATAAATCTATTACAATTCCAAGATTTATTGAACATTATAAATTTAGTAATTTGCATGTATGTATGTATGTATGTATGTATGTGAAAGATTTAGAGATTTTCAAAATACAAATACATATATAATTATGTTCTACACAAAATTTTGTTCAACACAAATTGATAATGCTCTTTAAATACGCTTAAAGCGCTTTTAGAGGCAGGACCTAATATAGGAGAAATAGAAGTATACAAAACTAATATTTTTGCCAAATTATGTATCAATAGCTTAATTTGGTAATAAGTAATGTGCGTTTAAGAGATTTTCGTAAAAGAACTTTGTATGGGAGCTATGTCCAATTATGTATATAAAGACAAAATTGCAAAATTCTGTATCTGTATCATTACTTGGTAATAAATGTTGTGAATCTAAGTAATTTTCTGGACCTAGTATGAGAGCTATGACCAAATATGGACCGATCGTAAAACAATTTTATAGGGAATTTATGTATATAAGAGCAATATTTTTGATAAATGTATGGATATCAATTTTTTGTTTATGAGTTATGTGCGTTTTTTCTGATTTTCGGAAGGGAACCTTGTGTGGGAGCTATGATCAATTATGGAATATTATTTCTCTGTATATAAGCAACACTTGTGGCAAACTTTATATGGATTTTCAAATGTCTAGCTTTTCTCGTGTGGTGCCTATCGTGATTTAAACAGACAGACGGACATTGCTAGATCATCTTAGAATTTAATAAGGACCCGTAATATATATTTTTATAAATCTATGAACAGTATTTCGATGTATTAAAAACGAAATGACAAAATCAATATACCCCCTATCTTTTTCGATGGTGGGTAGAAAAAACGACTGTTCTCGACATAAACTATATAAGGGATTAAAAGGGAATCTTCTTACTGAATTATAACGGGATGAATAGGTAACATAAACTTTCAACCCTCCTATATAGAGACTTCCTTAGAAAAATCCTTTAATGCCAATGATCATTTATAAATACAAATTTCAAAATATTTTGTTATAGATTTCAGTAAAAATGTTTAAGGATTTAAGAATGTTGTAAAAATGTTTAAGGATTAAGCAATGTTTTCTTAAATCTTAAAAATACTATGTACTTACTAACATATTTTAAAATATTTATGTATTTTTTCACAGTATATTTTCATATTTTTATACAATATTTATAAATCTGTTTGAGACAATATAGTTTTATTTAAAACATACCTAAGTGCATAAAAACTATTGTAATGCACATGTTTTGATGTATGTACAATGTTCATATGTATATGTATCTTATAGGAATACGTACACTATTTCATTTGCTTTAAAAAGAAAATCTTGAAAATAAAAAACTTAATACTTTTGTCAAATCCTGTATACGTATCATAGTTTTCTTGCATTTCCAGTGGTCTCTTAAGACTATCATTTCTTATTTGTTTAAACATGAGGTTCATAAATTAAAGCCAGTCATCGTTTTAGTGTCTCTTACTGCCCACAAGTAGCCCAAAGAGTAGACACTCAAAAAAGCACAAAATTATTGAATCCTGTATTCTATTATCTAAGATGTGACATTTGCCTTCCGCATAAGCACATGACAAAATAGCCGTTTATCTGGGTAGTCGTATATCCCCGATTTATTGGGATATCCTTATTACTATGTTTTATAAATATTAAGATCTCATTTGTAACATTGAAAACGATCTAGACATGTCTGTCTGTCAGTCAGTCAGACAGTCTGTCAGTCTCTTAAAAGAATGAGAGGACCTAAACTATTGTTGTACATTGATTGGTGTTTAAAATGGACAAAATCTGTTCACATTTTGACATGGCCTCCATATAAGGTTCGCATTAGAAAATGACTAACGTTCACAACTAGTATTCCTATAAAATTATACTTAAATTTTTTTATGAAACAAAATTTCATATAAATCTGCAAATTGAAATTTGCGAATTGTGTTAAGTATTGTATGTTATTTTTATATTATATATTTTTTATTTTTTTAGAAACTGTAATTTTACTGATTCGATAAAATTTATTTTGATTTCGATACATATTTAAAACGAAGTTTTGATCATCTTTGATCATAATATGATCATGTATAACAATATTATGATAAATACAAAAATATCATGATGAAATATTTTGACGGTATTTAATTATAATATGATCAAATACCGTCATGTTTTTCCCTGCGTGCTCTTACAGAGGATTATATATTGTCAATGAATCGTTTAAAACTCAAAAATAAAGGTATTAAGATATATGCATTTCACAAAAATAGTTTTTTAGTAGAAATTTATCACTCTGGAATTCGGAATTAGTTGATAATTAACCTAATTGGTAATTGAAGACCCTCTTCAAAAAATGTTTAGGATGATTATATTTTCGTTTTAAATGTTATTATAAATTTATTATTTTTCAATAATAAATGCGTTTTTCATTTAAGAAAAAGTTCGTGTTCACCGAACTTTGAAAACCGAGCAATGTTCGGTTTGGCCGAACTTTTAAATTTACCGAAGTTCGGGTTCGGTGATCGGTACCGAACGAAATTTGGAGTTCGGTCGGACTCCAATAATTTCATAAAAATATTAGTTTTTTTAATCCTTTTATGAACGTTAGTCATTTTTAAAGCCGATTATGTCCATGAATACTAATCAAACTGCAACAATAGTTTGATAGAGATAGAGACTGACAGTCTGTTTGACTGACTGACAGACGTGTCTAGATCGTTTGAGAATAAGGACCTAGAAAATTTCAATGTTACAAATGAGATCAAAAGTTTATAGTCGAAACTAGGTAATTCAAATTAAATGTTTCGCTTTTCTTAGCTTTTTAATCACTTTCTGGTTAACGGTTTTTAAATCAGTCGAAAAAACGAACAGTTAAAAAGGCGTTCCATACCTATGTATATTGGAAATTTATTGTACTGCCAGGATGTATGATAACTTCTGTAAACAAATAAATAAACATTTTATAAAAAGTTCGGTGTTCGGTCAAAAATTCGCCGAACACCGAACATTGGCCGAACATTTTATCGAACTCCGAACCCGTACCCGATCGTTCGGTCTTTTTCTAAAGTATTACAATATGCCAAAATAACAGCTAAATTTTTCTGAAAAATTCTGATATACTTAACTTTTGATATTTCTTGCATATATGCAAGTTGGAATAGCATAGTGTTAAAATCCAAAATGTACTTTATAAAATAACACTTTCCTAAACAAAATAGTTTTGAATCACATAACTCATGTTTTGCATTTTCAATACTTTGAAATATTGTAATAAAATTTTCATTCTGATTTTTATATTCAAACAAACAACAACGTATAGTTTTTAATTACCAAGAGGTTATAGGCCTAGCTACCTATAAAATTAAAAAATCAACGAAGGCTTAACATTCTTGTTGAAGAATCCTAGTTAAAATTGAAGAAAATTTAAGAGTTATTAAAGATGGCAGGAAATAGTTTCAAGATCGATTCACTTGGATGTGAATTTTTCGAAACTTGGAAAATACAGATGCAGGCGTTGTTAGTAAAGAACAACACATGAAAATATGTAACCGGAGACTATCAAAAGCCATCATTGCCGTCTTCAAATTTAACAGAAAGGGAAACTGGTGATGCTAATGTAAAAGCGGATTTAATTCTGGCGATATCACCATCGCAATTAAAACAAATAAAGCATTGTGAAACTGCTGAAGATATCTGGGATAAACTGCACAGCATCTATGATTCACGTGGTCCTGCAAGAACTGCAATGTTGCTGAAATCGTTAATTTCATATAAAACGAAACCTGGTGAATGTATGAATGAATACATTGACAAATTTTTCAAAATAGTTGATAAATTACGCGAGATGGATATCAATATTCCAGATCCATTACTAAGCATTCCCGAAGAATATGAATCTTTTCGTATAGCTATAGAAACCCAAGAAACGTTGATGTCCCCTGAAACTCTTATGATAAAATTACTTGAAGAATATGATGTTCGTCGAACGGTAAATGAAAATAGCAACGATGCTTTGATGGTAAAGAAACATAACAATGACAAGTATCAAACATCGGGTAAGAAATCTTTCATGTAGAAGTGCTACAACTGTGATAAAATTGGCCATAAAGCCAATGAGTGTAAGTTTAAGCCAAACAAAAGTAACGACAAAACCCCAAATAACCCTGAATATGTAAAATCTGTTGCTTTTCACGTAAGTAATTCTAATGATGAATGGTGTTTAGATTCAGGTGCTTCGTCGCATATGACTTCAAACAAAGGAAAATTCTTGAATTTAGAATATACTGAAAATAAAACGCTTAATTTGGAAAATAATAACTCTACAAACTTTTCAGGCAATGGTACAGTTGAGATAAGAGCTAATAACAATTATTCGGTAAAGCTCCAAAATACACTTTTTGTACCAGATCTCCGTTCAAATCTCCTATCAGTATCAAAAATAACAGAAAATGGATATGAAGTAATTTTCAAGAAAAATGTGGCAACTGTTATTAATCCTAAAAATGGTGAAAAGATCCTGTCAGCATATAGAAAAGATGATTTGTACTACGTTTCCGAAAAAGTTGAAAAAGGTAAAATAGCAAACCAATCCACAACAATAGAAGATTGGCATGAATGTTTTGGCCACCTAAACGAGAAAGATCTTAAGGATTTAGTACGTCAAGACAAGGTAATGGGAATGAATATTGATTTAAAAGATAAACTGCCAACATGCGAGGTATGTATACAAGGGAAACATTCCCAACGACCATTTAAAGAATCTGAATCAAAATCAGCTCAAATTTTGGAACTGATACATAGCGACGTTTGTGGTCCTATGCGAAATAACTCATTAGGAGGAAGTAAATATTTTGTTACTTTTATAGACGATAAAAGTCGTTGGTGTGAGGTGTACTTCATCAAGAATAAGTCCGAAGTTTTGGAGAAATTCATCGAATTCAAGAATATGGTGGAAAAACAAAAAGAAAAAGCTATAAAAATCCTAAGAACAGATAATGGAGGAGAATACACAAGTAAGAATTTTGAAGAGTATTTGAAGAATCAAGGTATAAAGCACAAATTCACAGTCAATTATACCCTGGATTTTGGTCTGAAGCCATACAGACAGTATATTATATTCGTAACCGTTGTAATTCTCGTAGTATTGGTGGAGAGACTCCGTTCAAAATATGGACTGGTAGAATTCCAAATGTTAAATACTTAGGAAAATTTGGAACTATTGCTTATGTTCTAGACAAGAAACCTGGTAAAGGTAAATTTAATCCTAAATCTAAAAAATGTATATTTCTAGGATATTCCGTACAATCTAAAGCATATAGATTATGGGATCCTGAACAAAGAAAATTAATCAAAAGTAGAGATGTGAAATTTACTGAAAATTTTGAAAACGAATCTGATTATACCGATTTTATTGATGACGAAATTTGGAAAATTAATAATGAGAATCTAAATGAAGAGGTAAATAATTTGGAAATTGAACAAACGCTGCAAAAGAATACCAACACAATGAATTTGAAGTGATAGAAATAGCTTGAATCGCGCAAATAAACGATGCACCAAATGTGAAAAAGGCTTTAGAATCAAAGGAATCGAACGAAGCAATGAAAGTTGTGTATGCTGCTTTGACGAAGAAAAAACGTGGTTAGTTGTTCTTAAAATGGATTTTAAGAACAAAATATAGGCCTGATGGAACAGTTGATAAAAGAAAAGCAAGGTTAGTAGCTCAAGGTTTTAAACAAGTTCCTGGTATAGACTATTCAGAAACATATGCTCCAGTTGCAAGAATTTCATCTATTAGACTTGTAATAGCTCTAGCATCACAGTTAAATCTTAAAGTTCATCAATTAGATTTTGTCAGTGCGTACCTAAATGGTGAGTTGGATGAAGAAATCTTTATGGAAATACCTGAAAAACTTGATGTAATTTTAGAAAAGGATGAATCTAAAAAGTACAGACTGTCGATAGTTTAACGTGAGCACCTGCCGTGTCGGCCTATCTCACGGTGGTCTTTTTCATCCACTGGGTAGACTTGAGAACGGTCTACCATCGCCCCTTTGTCTTCAATGAAGACGCAGGTGGCAATTTTTGCACATTGGCTATGACCGGTACCATGCGCAAGTACTTTGCTGGAGTACTCGAGCTATCTAATCTCTTGCCAAAGTAGTCACGTTGTAAGACAACCACACTACTATGGCTCTGTTGAGTCGGCAACAGCCCCTAGAGACGTAACCGGTGGACCGAAGCACGATCCATCAATATGCCGTAGACATTGTTCTTACTCACAGTGACACGCAAGTCGAATATGAACAGAGTAAACTCTGAACATATCTGGACAAGGAAGGAAACTTAATCGGTATCTCTTGTATATGATAACTTTCATTATTAATCATTCAACCCAGCACACATCTCATTCATTCGACACATTCATAGAGAAAAACATACGACACATTCATTTAGGTATACGGGTGGACGAGTCCCGTATACCTCTACA
>NC_060953.1:21755765-21788811 GCF_022045245.1 Lucilia cuprina | reverse complement strand
ATAATTTTTTCGAGATTCATCATTTGATTTCTAATTATTTTGTTTTAATTTTTGTTAGGTATGTTACTTAAGAATATCAGTTAGATTTATATTAATAAATATGTATATTTTGGTTTATCTCAGAATTCCGACTTACTATCACAGCATCTGTTCATTCGAAATTTTAAATTGGTACAGTAGTTTCAATTATGAGTTTCAATCTGAAATTTAATTTTGTGGACTTAATTTGCTCCCATCAAATTTTATAAAAATCGGAATGGTAAATATTGCCTACTTCGGTTTTTCATATAAGTAAACAAGTATTTAACTAATACTACGTTCACACCTTCGTGTTTTTTGAAACAGGTCATGTTTTTTCAAAAACACTTCAAATTCGACTCATTTTTCCATACATTTTTCAAGTTCAAAAACATCACAATTTAACATGTTTAATTATAAAACACATGTTGTTAGAACAGGATGTTTTTAATGTTTTTAGAACAGGAATGATTTAAATATTAAATTTAGTGTAATTTAAGTGAAAATCTTAGTTTTTAAAACAAAATGCTTAAGTCGGAAAAACATTTCAAAGTGAGGCATTTAAAAACAGGGACGATATGTATTATCATTTAAAAATATTACAATGAAATAAATTCATTGCATTCTTTAAAATTTAATTGTCTAAATTTAAATTTTTTCGGTTCAGTCTGTCACATACATATTTGCATATGCATATGTATGTAAGAATTATTTTAATTTTAATTCTTACATACATATATTAAAAACAAAACAAATTGTATAACAGATGTACAACATACAAATTACTAATATTAAAATTTATATTTAGCTGGACAAATTAAATTTTAGTTTGAAACTGGACAAGCATTAAAAAAGCTGCACAATCCAGCCAAGTCCAGTCAGGCTGGCAACCCTACTCTACATACTTAATTTCATATTAAAAAAGTCCCCTTAAGTGTTATCACCAAATTCTGGCTCTTCATACCAAATTTCATGGTTCGAAGTTTATTAAAAAAAATTCAAAAATTACTTTTTGTAAAATGATAAGTACCAAAAAGTCCCATTTTATGTGTTCACTACTAATCCCGGCTCTACATGCCTCATTTAATGTTTCTAGGTTCAGTATTATAGAAAAATCGAAAAGTACCAAGTACCAACATAAAATAAAAATTTTAATAATTTTAAAAAGTAAAAACACACATTTCAGCTTATTTTTTATAAAGTATGTATGTAAGAATTATTTTAATTTTAATTCTTACATACATATATTAAAAACAAAACAAATTGTATAACAGATGTA
This sequence comes from Lucilia cuprina, assembly GCF_022045245.1. NCBI lineage: Eukaryota > Metazoa > Arthropoda > Insecta > Diptera > Calliphoridae > Lucilia > Lucilia cuprina. Next base: position 21,787,514 of record NC_060953.1, on the reverse strand, counting down.
CAACATACAAATTATTAATGTTAAAATTTATATTTAGCTGGACAAATTAAATTTTAGCTTGAAACTGGACAAGCATTAAAAAAGCTGCACAATCCAGCCAAGTCCAGTCAGGCTGGCAACCCTACTCTACATACTTAATTTCATATTAAAAAAGTCCCCTTAGTGTTATCACCAAATTCTGGCTCTTCATACTTAATTTCATGGTTCGAAGTTTATTAAAAAAAATTCAAAAATTACTTTTTGTAAAATGATAAGTACTAAAAAGTCCCATTTTATGTGTTCACTACTAATCCCGGCTCTACATGCCTCATTTAATGTTTCTAGGTTCAGTATTATAGAAAAATCGAAAAGTACCAAGTACCAACATAAAATAAAAATTTTAATAATTTTAAAAAGTAAAAACACACATTTCAGCTTATTTTTTAGTTTTTTTACGCTTGCTTTGCGGACATCACAAAATGAAGTAAAATATAATAATGTTGTACGACAACCATTAGTAGAGTTTGCAAAAATATCAAAACATTTTGATCATTCGTACAACCAACTTACAACTTTTTAAAGCAACGCTACACATTGTGCAATTTCGTAAACAACCTTCTCACATTGTATCAGCTGTATCGTGTTTGCCATTCTTTATACTTCATGTACGTAAAGTGTGATCGTTCTCTTTAGCTGCATATGTTCTTTAAATGTACATGTCAGAAAATAATCCATGCTCAACTTTACGAAAAAAATTTCGTAACTTCTATTTTCGTAATATTTACAAAAATTTCGTGTATAATACTAAATATTATTTAATAAAACCCTTTTCTATTTTTACGAAAGTACGAAAACTTTTCGTAATATTTTTTTCTTAAATTTTAGCGAAATTAAACATAATGATATTAATTATATTATGATTAAATAAAACTACAACATTTTTATAAAATTTAAGAAAAAGTGTAATATTATTCTCCAATTATTTTCATAAAAAAATTGAAAATTTGTGTGGAGAATAATTTTGAACTAAAATTAGAAAATTTATTTTAAAATGAACAAAAATGTTTGAATAAATTAATATTTCGTAAATTTTACCGTATTTATTCAAAATTCCTTTTTTTTTCAATTTATGTTGATGAATGCTGTTTTCTGGTCTTTCTTGGATTTTGCATACTAATTATTATGCTGTTTAAATCGGAAATTAGACCTGTAGAATTATCAATTTCAAAACATAAATCAACATCAGAATATTTTAAAATGTGGTCATAAAATGGGTGCATTCTTGAACTTAAGTAAACCATAAGGAGGTTTACTACACTGAAAATAATCCATGCCTAATATACACGAAAAATGTACATTGTACGAAATGCTTCGTGGTTTCGCACCAAAAAATAATTGAAAAAGTTTGTATCTATGTTTCTATAAATGTTTAATGTACACAAAAAAAAAGAATCAGTAATTTTTTTTTCAATAAAGACGTTTATCAGTATTAGATTTTAATTTAATGATATTTTTAATTAATATGATTACTTTTTTAATCGAATAAACTCTCTTTTAAATTTTGACATTTGTAAAAAAATAAATTAAGAAAGAAAAAAATAGTTTAAAACTATTTTATATTAGAGTTTGTTTATTTTTATGAAAAATTGTGTGATTTCAATGCAAAAACGAAATGGACGGGAATTTACTCATCTCTGTTATGTAGACCTACGTGAGTAAAAAAGTAGTAATTTAAAAATATGTGTACCCTATTTAATATTGTGTCTTTTAGATATTTTGTGGGATAGAATACTATATTTAGATGAATTATATCCTTAAAGCATGTAATTAACGCAGTGGACTTAACACAAGGTAAGTGTATATCAAGATTTCTCATCCGTTTATCTAAGTTTTCCTTTGATGTCTCTTTTTAGATCATTATTTCTCGGCGTATGACACCGGTGGATGGTAGAAGTTTTTTTAAGTTAAGATAGATTTCACAGTCACTGAAGCATATCTGAAAATATCGTGGCGTTAGCATACATACATATATACATACATACATACATACATACATACATACATACATACATACATACATACATACATACATACATACATACATACATGCATACATACATACAATGCATGTAAATTTTATTTATGTATTTTAGTTTTATGTATGTATATTCAATGAAAACAATTTAGATTAGTCTTGAATTGGAATAATACATTTTTAGTGAATATTTAAAATTAAAATAATTAGGAATTCAATCGTACTCATTAAAGAGTTGTTTGAAAAATTACTCCAAATCTATTTAAACAAATTAATAATAATACAGTTTTATTTTTAGAAATGTTATTAACATATCTTTAATTCTAGGGGGTGACTGAGACAACTTTTTTGTCACCATTGGACGATTTTTAAATTAGACGTAACATTCTATGCCCGACTTCTGATATATCGGATCCTTCCCCAAATTGTGGCTTTACAATAATAAAGAGCCTTTAATTATATGAAATACTAGCTAATACCCTTTGTGCTTCGCTACCCCAACCAAAATAAATACATAATAACCAAACAAATTATTTATTTAGTTACTAAATTAAAAAAATTTTCAAAAGTTTATTATAATTTCTTTTGATGATAATATATTTCATTTAAATTCTAAAATAATAGATTAATGATTTATTTATTTTTTTACTTGCAAAAATTTAATATATACTTTTATTCTTAAAAAATAGTTCATATTCTTATGCGTTGCGATATACAATATTTTTTGTTTTGCCCACTTAAAGATTTTGAAAATTTTAACCACAATAGTTTTCCAGATTACCAATATGTTACATATGAGAGATGCCAAGAAAATTATTGTAAGTTCGCCAATTTATATCTATCTATAAAAAATTGGAATTATCTAACAGTTTTCCAGATATAAGAATTTTTTATTTAATTCATATATGTGGTGTCAAGCCCCCCATTAAGAGTCCGCCCGTTCATCTCACATGAATGTCGAAGTTATTCATATAGAATTTGAAGGTTCTAGATCTAATAGATGGGGGCTTGGAGCCCCCATAGTAGTCCGTCAATTTATTATCCAAAATGTTTACATGGGCGTTAAAATTATTTGTGCAAAATTTTAAGATTCTAACTGTAACAGTTTCCAAGATAACGAATTTTAATACCCTTCACCTTCGTGAGAAGGGTATATATAAGTTTGTCATTCCGTTTGTAATTTCTATAATATAACTTTCCGACCCTATAAAGTATATATATTCTGGATCCTTATAGATAGCGGAGTCGATTAAGCCATGTCCGTCTGTCTGTTGAAATCAGTTTTTAGAGGTCCTCAGATATCGGTGAGATCCGAATCTTCAATTATTCAGTTAGATATGCTTTCGAGAAGATCGCTATTTAAAATCAGCAAAATCGGTCTATAAATAACGGAGATATTAGCAAAAATCCGAGACAACCTCTGAAAATTTCATCAAAAAAGCCACATTTTTTTCATGCTTTGTTAAAAAAGCAACAACAACACTGTTAATTGGATAAAGATGTATATGTGCGTGTGGAGATGTATTTGGTTTTATTCAGCTGTGTATTTTTTTATGACGGTAGTATTACAGTACAACGGTTAATATTTCTTTCTGCTACAGTTTATATTTGTTTGTGTGTATGTTATGTGTGACATGTGTGCAGAGATACAAAATAAATAAAAACTGTTTATACCCTACACTACTATAGTGGGGAGGGTATTATACGTTTGTGCTGATGTTTGTAACATACAAATATACAAAAATAACATACAAAAATATTGGACCTTAAAGTATACCGATCGATTCAGAATCATTTTTGAGTCGATTAAGACATGTCCGTCCGTCCGTCTGTCCGGCTGGCTGTCCATGTAAACCTTGTGCGCAAGGTACAGGCCGCAATTTTCCAGATAATTTGATGAAATTTGGACCAAGCATGTTTTTTTTATTGTCATAATTACGTCAAATATTCTGCTATCTCTTTAAAAAATTGGAACAAATAAGTTTTATATAAGTATAAATGACACTGCGATTTTCGTAAGGATCGGCCTATATTTGACCCTAGCCCCCATACAAACCCCCCTTCAAAAAATGACTTAAACGTCTAAAATTGACTTGTAACCATTTGTATCGCAATGAAACTCAACAAACTAACTGTTTTTAGAAATATATCCTTTTCCCAAATTAACCGTGGATCGGTCCATATTTGACCTATATAAAGACTCATTTAGAAATTTTAGTTTTTTTATCAATAAATTGCTTAAATATTTTGGAATTATTAATATTAGTAATATTCAACATAAAACTTTCTTATAAAAAATAAAAATTTTTTAAAAAGTAAAAATTTTGAAATATACTCATGGTGTAGGGTATTATATGGTCGGCCATGTCCGACTTTACTTTACTACTTGTTTTTAAACATACTTGGTGAAGGGTATATAAGATTCGGCACAGCCGAATATAAAAATATTACTTGTTTTATTTAATTTATATGGGAGGTTCCACGCCGCCTAACGCTAGTCAGCCACTTTATCCTAAAAATTTGAGGTTCTCTAACTGTTATATTACACCGTACAACAAATTGGGAAAATTGTTGTTGCACACATGAGCAAGATCCTATACATTGAAAACTACATACTTGATATAGTTAAACTACATTTTTGGTTTTTTATTTACTGTTCGTTTCTTCCTTTAAAAGGACTTTAAAGTTTAAAAGGAAGAGTAAGTATAATTATATTTAGCTTAAATTTGGTTTGGTCTAGGAGGTCAATATAGGCATCGAGAAAAAGAGGAGAATAACAGTATTTTTACAAATAAAATAGTTTTAAAATGTTAGAATAAAAAAACTAAAAAAATGTCCTTTTAAATTTTAATCCTTTAATATCCTTATTTTCTATAGTCAGTTTTTTTAGAAAAAATATATGTTATATTTACAAATATGGAGTTGCAGACTCCCAAATTTCATGTCTTTATCTTTATTAGTTCTTTGTAAAAAATAAAAAGTTAAGATGTATTCAAATTAAAAAATTTTTGTTGAGAATATTTTGTTTAATTTAATTTATTATTTATACCATTACCTACCCCCATTATACCAATGTCTGTTAATTTTTTATCCTAACGTTAAATTGACAGTTTTCAGACAAAATATCTACCAATTAAACATTTAATTTCGTATGATTATGAAGATTTAGTGATTAAAACATGCATGTTCCGAATTCTGAAATCCACTTTAGGATAATATGATAAGCGCAATATTAATATAAATGTAAAATATAATACAATTAATATAAACATTAATATCACGATGAAAAGCTACATAAAAAACGTTTATATATGTAGACATAAATCTCTCCTCTTAATTTTATAATATAAGTACATATTAAAGGCCTGCTTATGATGGCGTTTTTTTGGTGGGTCCTTAATTGGTCATAGCTCCCATACAAGGTCCCCTCCCGAAAATCAATTAAACGCGCACAACTCATTACTAAATTAAGATATCGATATAAAATTTTGGTATACGTATTGCTCTTATATACAGAAATATTACAATGAAAGCTTTTTTGGATCGGTCCATAATTGGTCATAGCTCCCATACAAGGTCCCCTCCCGAAAATCAGTTAAACCAGCATAACTCATTACTAAATTAAGATATCGATATAAAATTTGGTACAAATAATGATCTTATATTCAGAAATATTAAAATGAAAGTTTTTTTGGATCGGTCCATAATTGGTCATAGGTCCCATACAAGGTCCCCTCCCGAAAATCACTTAAACATGCATAACTCATTAGTTAATCAAGATATCGATATAAAATTTGGTACAAGTATTGCTTTTATATACAGAAGTATTACAATGAAAGATTTTTTTTGAGGTCCCCTCCCGAAAATCAGTTAAACCAGCATAACTCATTACTAAATTAAGATATCAATATAAAATTTGGTACAAGTATTGCTTTTATATACAGAAGTATTACAATGAAAGATTTTTTTGATCGGTCCATATTTGGTCATAGCTCCCATACAAGGTCCCCTCCCGAAAATCACTTAAACGCGCATAACTCATTACTAAATTAAGATATCGATATTTGGTACAAGTATTGCTCTTATATACAGAAATATTACAATGAAAGATTTTTTTGATCGGTCCATATTTGGTCATAGCTCCCATACAAGGTCCCCTTCCGAAAATCACTTAAACGCACATAATTCATTAGTAAATTAAGATATCCATATAAAATTTGTTGCAAGCATTGTTCTCACATAAAGAAATATTACCACGAAATCTTTTTCCGATCAATCCATAATTGATCATAGCTCCCATATTAAACACGTATAACTCATTACTTAATTAAGATAACCATATAAAATATGGTACAAGTATTGATCATATACAAAAAATATTACTAAGAAATTTTTTTCCATCGCTCTATAACTGGTCATGGCTCCCATACAAGGTCTTCTCCCGAAAATAACTAAAACGCACATAACTCATTACAAAATTAAAATATCCATATAAAGTTTGCCACAAGTGTTGCTTATATACAGAGAAATAATATTCCATAATTGATCATAGCTCCCACACAAGGTTCCCTTCCGAAAATCAGAAAAAACGCATATAACTCATAAACTAAAAATTTATATCCATACATTTATCAAAAATATTGCTCTTATATACATAAATTCACTATTTACGATCGGTCCATATTTCGTCATAACTCTCATACTAGGTCCAGAAAATCACTTATATTCACAAGATTTATTACCAAGTAATGATATAGATACAGAATTCTGCAATTTTGTCTTTATATACATAATTGGACATAGCTCCCATACAAAGTCATTTTACGAAAATCTCTTAAACGCACATTACTTATTACCAAATTAAGCTATTGATACATAATTTGGCAAAAATATTAGTTTTGTATACTTCTATTTCTCCTATATTAGGTCCTGCCTCTAAAAGCGCTTTAACCGTATTTAAAGAGCATTATCAATTTGTGTTGAACAAAATTTTGTGTAGAACATAATTACATATGTATTTGTATTTTGAAAATCTCTAAATCTTTCACACACATACATACATACATACATACATACATACATACATACATACATACATACATGCAAATTACTAAATTTATAATGTTCAATAAATCTTGGAATTGTAATAGATTTTCTATTAAAGACATGAGAAAACTTATTTCTACAAATATTTGATCAATTAGAAAAGTAATAACATAAAAGTAGCTGGTGGAGGGTATTTAAGATTCGGCACAGCCGAATATAGCACTCTAACTTGTTTAAATTAAATTTTACAGGAAATTAGGCATCTAATTTCGTGTAAATTAAAAATTACGTTTAATTTAACTCCCTTGTAATTACGAAAATAACAAAAAAATAGTAACAAAATATTTTTTTGCTTTCGTTAAATATTACATGCCTTAACGAAATTATTTTTGTAAAAGAAAACAAAGTTTCTTAATATATACGAAAAAAGATATTACGACAGGTTTTCGTACTTTCGTAAAATTAGAAAAGGGGTTGATTAAACAATATTTCGTATTATACACGAAATTTTCGTATATATTACGAAAAAAGTAGTTACGAAATTTTTTTCGTAAAGTTAAGCATGGATTATTTTCAGTGTAACTTTATTCTGCGTTCATTAAGTCTTATCATAAACAACTTAATTTAATTGCTTCGCCCTCTACATGGATTCAGTAAAATCCTTAGATAACTCTTTTAAAGCTTTTTTAGATGAAAAAGGTATTAAACAAAAATTCTAGATAATCATGATTTACACATTTCCTTATTCACATGATAATGAATTCCATCTGTGTTTAACAAAATATTGGAGCCCTTTTGTTTTTCATTCGGTTTATTGAAAATCTTTACATATTTGCGTAATTTTAACGGCTTTTTATAAACATATATAATTGTACATATATGTATTATATAAAAAAAGGTAATTTAAAAACCGTTTATACGATATAAAAAACAATTTTATAGGTTCTCACCTTATCCAACATACTTAATTTAATTTCTATAGGTTCAATATTATAAAAATTTAAAAAGTAAGGTACTTTTTAAAGAACAAAAGAGAACGAAAAAGTACCAAAAATCTCCTTTTATTTGTTCGCACCTAATCAGGACAATGTGCTTCATTCGTAAAGGTGCTATTAGACGACATGTATTTTACATATGTACTGTAATTTTTTTTCCATATGTAATTCCGAATGTATGTCAAAATTTTTATTTTACATACGATTCATAATTTTTCCTATCACACCAGCCTGTTTTTTCCAGGCCGGACATGTCCAGATAGTATCAAAAAATACTATTTTATAAGTTCTCACCTTATCTAGGTCCAACATACTTAATTTAATTTCTATAGGTTCAATATTATAGAAAATGTAAAAAGTAAGGTACTTTTTAAAGAACAAAAGAGAACGTAAAAGTACCAAAAATCTCCTTTTATAGATTATCAAATCAAAAAGTACGTTTTGTGGAACAAAAAATCCTATTTTATTTGTTCGCACCTAATCCGGACAATGTATAGTGAATTTCATGTTTCTAGCCAATAACAACATACTGCTTCATTCGTAAAGGTGCTATTAGACGACATGTATTTTACATACGATTCATAATTTTTTCTATCACACCAGCCTGTTTTTTTCCAGGCCGGACAGGGGAAAAATAAATTGCTTATATAATAAAAAATATCATGGAAAATGGGGAAACACAAAAAAGAATAAAGACTATATATAGTCTTGGAACTATAGTTCCTTGGTAAATTGGCTTCCACCAAAATGGTCAGTAAAATCGTTGCTGATAAACTGTATAGGAAGTGTCGCGCAAAAAACTCCTTGGAGTATGGTAGGAAACATGGCAAGGAAAATCCTTCCTAGAAAAAAATCGGTAGAGTAAGTCCTTGGAAAATTGTATTCCTCTAAAATTGTCAGTAAATTATAATTATTGCTGGTAAATTATAGTTTCTAAGAAGTGTCGCGCAACATACTCCTTAGAATATGGATTAAAAAATCCTTAATATATCTACCGAGTTAGTTAAAATTGTAAAAGTCGAAGAGTCGACTTTTCATGCACATACTGCAAAACGTCGAAAGTCGATGTTTTATTTTAATTATGAAAGATGCAGCGTCGTATTTTTAGTGTTAGTTAAGAAAAACCAGAGTTGCAACCAACTAGATTTTGAGTAGATTTTGTCGAAATCTACTTACGAAGTATATTTTGTTTGGTATGGGAAATCTGGTTAAACTCAATTAGATTTGGCTCGAAACTCATAAGATTTTATAGTGTTGTAAATGGGCTATTATACTTAATATTTTTTGACATTTAAAAATGTTTAATTTTTTCTAATGTTTCTCCATGTTTTGTTTGACATTAAAAAAATATGAGATATATTTCAATTATATTAAATAATTGCATTAACTTTTTTTAAATCAACTTTTCATTAATGTTTTCCAATTATTAAATTTTGTCGATATTTCGATTTTGTCTTTTTTCTTGCAAAGCGTCGTATTTTTTAATACTACTAAAAACTACCAGATAAAATTTCGAACTAAATTTTAGATTTGGATCGAAATTTAATGCTATGATTTTAATATTTACATAAAAAAGTTAATTTAAAATTAATCATTAAAAATATATAATAGAGGTTGTAGATGTACAGATTTATTTCTTAAATGCCACCAATTCAAAATTTATAATTTTTATTTTCTTATTTTGAAATAAATGTAATTTTTCGACAAAAACATTCAATTTAAATGGATAGCATATAATTGTATTTCTTTATCCGAGACGCAACATAGTGTTGCATATAAATGAAATCTAGTAGATTTCAATCAAAATCTTTCTTCAAATCTTTACCGTTTACACTTCGTACTTTTGACATTTAGGAAGATTACATTTTTTCTAATATTTCTCCAAATTGCGTTTAATATGAAACATTAGAAGGAAATATGGAAAATTTACTTGAATTTCATTTAGAATAAAAATGATAAACTTATATATACCCTTCTCAGGAAGGTGAAGGGTAAAGGCAGATATTTAAATATCACATTATCTTCTATTTTAAATTAACTTTTCATTCATGTTTTCCAATTTATTAAAATTTTTCCGACATTTTGATTTTTCTTTGTTTGTTTTGTTTTTGACTTATTTCTTGGGCAGCGTCGTATTTTTATACCCTTCACCTTCGTGAGAAGGATATATATAAGTTTGTCACTCCGTTTGTAATTTCTATAATATAATTTTCCGACCCTATAAAGTATATATATTCTGGATATAGCGAAGTCGATTAAGTCATGTCCGTCTGTCTGTCTGTTGAAATCAATTTTTAGAGGTCCCCAGATATCGGCGAGATCCGAATCTTCAATAATTCAGTTAGACATGATTTCGAGAAGATCGGTATTTAAAAATAGCAAAATCGGTCTATAAATAACGGAGATATGAGCCGAAATCCGAGACAACCTCTGAAAATTTCATGTTTTGTTAAAAGAGCAACAACAACACTGTGAATTGGATAAAGATGTACATGTGCGTGTGGAGATGTATTTGGTTTTATTCAGCTGTGTATTTTTTTGTATGTTTGGATGCTGTTCTGTTCTCACCAAAGTGAAGGGTATAACAAGAACAAGGAGATAAAGCAGTAATATGTTGGTAATACAGCTCATATTTGTTTGAGGGTGATAATACAGTTTGACGGTGGTATTACAGTACAACGGTTAATATTTCTTTCTGCTACAGTTTATAGTTGTTTGTGTGTATGTTATGTGTGACATGTGTGCAGAGATACAAAATAAATAAAAACTGTTTTTTAAAACATACTTGGTGAAGGGTATATAAGATTCGGCACAGCCGAATATAGAAATATTACTTGTTTTAGTATTATTAAAGAAAAAAAGAGTTGCATTTTTATTTTTACTAGATTTTGCCAAAATCTACTAAAGAAGATTTTGTTTTGAATGGGAAATGTAGTTAAAATCAACTAGATTTGCTCGAAATCTCATAAGTACTAAGGAGTGAGATCGAAAAATTCTTAACATACATATATGTTTATAAAAAAGAAACCACTAAACTTACAGTTTTATTTTTTTTATTTGATTCAAATTATTATTACAATTTACAAAAAAAAAAAAAAATATTTTTATAGTTTTAATCACTAGTGATGAAATTTTGAACCCTTTTCGGAAACCCTTCCATTAACGTTTTTATAGTGCTTTCTGTCACTTTGCTCGGACATGTAGTCCATCTCCGTTTAAAATCTACCACACTTTTGGACACCTTTTTTGTTCTCTTCAATTCTCTTTTAACAAGAGCTCAATATCTCTCCACTGGCCTTAGCTCCGGGCAGTTTGGAGGATTTGCCTCTCTTGGTACAAATATCACATTATTGTTCTTGTACCACTCAAGGGCTTGTTTACCATAGTGACAGGATGCCAAGTCAGGCCAAAAATAAGTGGACACATTATGAAGTCTTATGAATGGAAGCAGCCTTTTATGTAAACATTCCTTGATGTAAATTTCGGTATTTATAGAGCCCGTTGTAACAAATGATTGGCTTCTTTTGCCGCAACTGCATATTGCTTGCCATACCAAGAACTTTCTGGGAAATTTTGTCTGCTTTTGGGTCCTAAACTTTTCTTCAACATTCCCTCGAGCATCAGCAACATAAAACTTTTGACCTGGAAGATGCGAAAAATCTGCCAGAACATACGTTTCGTCATCCATTATGCAGCAAGAATATTTTTTTATAAAACTTGACTTCAATTTCCGTGCCCTGTTTTTGTCCTTTTTAGCAGCGTTCCTGTGAGGAACTTTTTGAGCCTTGTATGTTTTTAAACCTGCATTAGCTTTAACTTTTCGTACCAAATAGTCCGAGCACTGAGCTAACCGAGCTGCTTTCCTACCGGATATGTTGGGAGCTCTTTTGAAAATGCGTTCTATTTTTTTGGCTTTAGAAACATCATGTGGACCATTCCTTCTACCTGAACCAGGTTTTCTATCAACTGACAAGTTCTCCCGGTACTGTTTAATAACATTGGAAACAGTTTGACGGCAGACCTTTGTATGCTTGGCCAACTTTTTGTAAGACCAAGTTGGGTTTAGTTGAAAATATTTAATAATTTCAGTACGCATTTTTTTCTGGTCACTCATTTTAATCAGATTAACAAAAAAATTAATATAATTGACATTACACATAATAACTGACATGTTTTTCAAAGGTAACTTGATCAAAAAAAAATCAAATAATACTTTGGTTAAAAAATGTAATGAAAAACGTGTGTTAAGAATTTTTCGATCTCACTCCTTAGATTTCGCTGTAGTGTAAATGGGGTATTAAGAAGATATAGATATGTCAGAAATGTATGGCAAATCTACATGATTTCAACTAGTTTTGCACAAATCCACATTACCCAATGTCAATATTCGACAAAACTATGTGTTTTGAGCAAATCTAGAGGTTTTTAGTAATGCAGCTCTGTTTATTCTAAATAATTCTTAAAAAATACGACGCTTTACAAGAAAAAAGAAAAAAAAATAATAAGAAAACATTAATGAAAAGTTGATTTAAAAAAAGTTAATGCAATTATTTAATATAAATGAAATATATCTCAAATTTTTTGTAATTTTTTTATGTCAAACAAAATATGGAGAAATATTAGAAAAAAAAGTAAGAGTTTTATATTCGTCTGTGCCGAATCTTATATACCCTTCAATTTCATAAAATTTTAATTAATTTCATTTTCCCGATTATATCATTATTATAGCAAAACAAAATGAACAATAACAAGTAAGAGTGCTATATTCGCTGTGCCGAATCTTATATACCCTTCACCATAGTGTATTTTAATGTAATTATTATTACATCAAAAGCTAAACAACAACAACAACGCTAAACGAAATAAAACACAAAATACACAAGGCATCTAAACCAACAGACATCTAAACAAACATAACGAAAAACACAGAAAAACAAAAACAAAAATAACAACGCAATGACGCCAACAGCATCCAAACCAAGGGTGCCCTAGCGCTTGGTACTCTTTTGTTTTTGCAAATGCGCTTAGTTATAGACAGTGTGTTTTCTATACACTTATATGCGCTTAACTCTAGCAATACGTTGTTGTTGTTCTTAACAGTATACAAGCGAGAGTAAAACAACAACACTTTCGTATTCATTGCTGGTAAACATTGACGAGTAGTAGATTTTGTTTTTATTTATCGTAAAAAAATTGTTTTAAAAAGCACTTGGAAAAAATTTGTGTTAGTTTTAAATTTCAAACTTACATTATTCGCATAAAAATTATTGTACAATAACTCAGAATCTACTCTCATATAATTGAAAACGTTTTAAATACTTTTTTCTATTCATTAAAAATATATTTGCAAAACAAAAGGGAAAATTATTTTATTTTAACAAAAAATGCAAATCATACACAGCTGAATAAAATCAAATACATCTACACACACACGTGTACATCTTTTTCTATATACATTGTTGTTTCTTTTTTAACAATTTTTTGATGAAATTTTCAGAGGTTGTCTCGGATTTTTGCTCATATCTCCGTTATTTACCGACCGATTTTGCTGATTTTAAATAGCAATCTTCTCGATAGCATGTCTAATAGAATTATTTAAGATTCGGATCTCGATATCTAGGGTTCTCTAAAAACTGATTTCAACAGACAGACGGACAGACAGACAGACATGGCTTAATCCGCTATCTATAAGGATCCAGAATATATATACTTTATAGGGTCGGAAAATTTTATTATAGAAATTACAAACGGAATGACAAACTTATATACCCTTCTCACGAAGGTGAAGGGTATAAAAACGCTAAACGAAATAAACACACAAAAAACAAAATAAAAAAGGCAGTAAAACCAACAGACATCCAAACATACAAAACGAAGTACACAAAAAATAAAAACGAACTAAATAAAAAACAATATACACAACGCAATGAATAAGCAGTATTGTTGTTGTTGCTTATTTATCAAAGCATGAAAAAAATTGTCTTTTAGTCCTCTTTTACATTGAGACTTTTTCCCCCTGGGCTTTTCTCAATTTTCTTTTAAATACCATTCGTAAAATCCTGTATGTTTACATTGAGACTTTTAAGGCATGCCTGCTTTTTGAAATTATGAGTGTAAGAGCTGCCATTTTTTATAATTCTTAATTTATTGTTTTAAATATTTTAAAAATGAATAAATCTATTTCTTTAATATTTCTTATATTAAATATTGTTTTAATTATTTAAGTAAATATTTATATAAACAAATTTATGAAAAAATACAAAAAGTACTTTAAAATACATATGTTACGAATGTTATTGGCAAGAAATATGAAATTATAGACCGAGATTAAGTGAGAAAAGTGTTATTTTTTTCAAGTTGTGTTTGCATTTTCTTTAACAAAGCGACATCAGCCTGCCTTGTTGAATGCTGTCAAGCAACTAAATAAAATATTCCATTTTTGGTGCTCTTGTTTAAAAGTTCCTCTGCGATCGTGTTGTATACATGTAATATACGAAAATCTTCGTTGTCAGAACAATACTAGCGCCGTCGTCTGGTATAAAAGAACTCTTACTTGTTGTTCAAATTTCACCACTAGCCTGTTATGAGCTTTAAGGTATTATCCTTAGACCTTTCTAAATATATTGAGGCAAACAAAGTTTAAATACAGTTAGCGGTTTACTCGTTAGTTAACTGTATTTTTATTGTTGAATGAGTCATTAAGGACTCGGATTGAATCATTAAAAACTCAATGATGTTTTAGTTATATGCCATTAAGGACTCTAGTTTTTACTCATTGGGTTATTAAGGACCCGTTTGAGACATGATGAGAATCCGGTTAAGCCGCTTAAGGCTCTTGCTGAATTAAACAGAATTTAGGAAAAGGTTAGTGTAACTTGATATATAGTGATAATTTAGGAATTCAAACAAGTCTGCCTCTGGCAAGAGCAAATTAGCTAAATATTCTGCTTTCTTCATTTACGATTCATTAATACAGCGTTTGGGATTGACGTAAATCTCGAATTATATATATTGAAATATTACCTCGTAAGTGTTTACACGTAGTGCCTTGTCGTAGACGAAATGAAAATTTATGCTTTACAATAATTTTAATTAAGTAGTTGCGGTTCTATTACAGGTTGTTAAAGTAATTAGTTCCCAGATCATTTGGGTTCACTACGTTTCCATGTTTCTAATTTATCTGTTTTTAGTTGTCCTTTATCTTTTCTTCGTAGGAGATGAATAAATACTCATTACAGGATCGGTTAATATGCCACCAAATACGATTTTTTGAGCCAATAATGATCCTAATACGTTTTGTCTAATTCCGGGTAAAATTAGATGGTGGTATACCTTAGCTTCTAATAACATTCGAAAGGATTCGAATCTGCCAAATGAAGATTTGGTAATTTGTCTGCATTAACCGATACCGAAGGCAAATTTCCCGAAAAGCTTGGCAAAATAGAAGCAGAAGTATTTAATAAAAATGAGGATTCAGTATGTTCAAACATATTTGAATATAGTTTAAAATCTTATTTTGGTGCATGTGTTTGTTCACTTGAGTTACAAATAAATATTTATCGCTTAGTTTTTGCACATTAATTCTGTTGTTTGTAACGCATAGACATTATGAGATATAATTAGAAATAGATCATATTCTTATCACTAGCGCACTTGAAATCCCACCCTTAAATGGGAATATGAAATTGATATGATTGATTGCATAAAAAGAGTGCATGAGGTCTTATCTTAGTTCTAAATTAGTTTTAAGATTTTGTTTAATAGTTCTTAAATTTTTAGTTTTAAAAATAAATTTAGTGTTATTCAATATTCGTAAGAGTGCTTAACAACCACTCGCGGTCTTGTAACATTCAGCGGTAAATTTTGTATTTTTATTTTAATACAATTTTTACACAGTACTAGAACCTATTATCAAGTCTTCGTCGAAATGAGCGAAAATTCCTCATTTACGCCCGAAAACTTCGCTGTTTTGAAAATGGGTTTAATCTTGAATCTTTTCCTTAACTTTTCAAAAATAATAGTACCACACTTGAATTGTCATCTAAGTAGAAGGTACATTACTAGTCACTGTACCCAAAGGAGTAGAATTATTTTGACTAGTATGAAACAGACTCTCTTCATTATCACTCTTGTATGATCGATCAGAATATAAAAAAACTCAAAATTTAATTCTCATTCTTTAACACACAGAAAAAATTATCGGTAGTTTATTTTCAATTAACATGTTTTAATTTTCTTTATTTTTTATTTAAACAAATTTTTATTTGTCTTAATTATCTCGTTTTTTGAAACTGTTTGAAACTAAAGTGTAAAATTTTGATTAAATTTTTAATTAATTCAATTAATTTTTTAATTGATTGAAAAATTTTTTGGCCTTCTTTTCCATTTTAGATATTTTTTAAATATTTTATTTTAAATTTTTGTGCCAGCAATATTTATAATTCTTAAATAGTCCATAAAATTTTAGGCATATAATATTCAAGTTTCTTTACAATTTATGAAACACTTTATATGTTAAATTGTGTCAATAAAGTGATAATTTTTGAAAATGCTGAACGCATTGTTAAAGGTCTAGTATTCCTTTAACGTTGTGTGTAATCGATTAATAATTTGATTGTTTGAATCACCATCTTAATTGATTTATAAAAAATTCTCTATCAAACAGTTTAATTTATTTGATTAATAATTTAATAAAAATCAATTTTATATTTATTAAATATTTAATTTATACAATTAATGAATTAATCAATTTTAAATCTTGTCTCAATTATTGACATTTATTGTTCTGATTAATTCATTATTTGGAAAAAAAATATATATTTTTACTTTTTTACAAATTTGGTAATTGATATCATCATTTTGGTTATAGGTGCAAAACTTACTTGATACAATTATTTTGATAATTACAACTCATTTTCAGTTTTTTCTGTGCATCATCATCACGATAAATTCAAATACAGTTTGTTTTAAACTATTCAATTTGTGGGGCGAAATTTATGATGATTCCATTGAAATATCCAAATGTACATTCAAACTTATAATCGTACATATTCGCTGATATGTAAGCACAATTGTATATGACATATATATTGCTCGCAAGTTAGTAACTTGTGCTAAAATCCCTGATATATGTGTTATTCATGTGTTTTCATCCTTTTTTATGTGTTTCTACTCCCACATACCATACATTTACGATGAACATATATATGTATTTGGCTCTATGGGAGCATATAAAATGTCAGTGACTGCAATAAAAATTGATTCACTTTTCTTATTCGGTGTGTTTTATATTTTTTTTTACTCTTGCAAAGTTGATTCGAGTGTTGACTTCATAAAACTCTTAAGAAAATGTAATGTTGACTCGATCGGTATTCTTTAAGGTGGGTATTGGACCAATATTTTTGTATGTTACAAACATCAGCACAAACGTATAATACCCTCCCCACTATAGTGGTGTAGGGTATAAAAAGTGTTAAAAAATATTTTTTTAATCAGAATGCTTGTTATTTATCGGTCATGTTGTGCGCTCCTTAACCAGTGCCTCAGGTGGGAATCGAACCTAGTCTACCAGACTAGAACACTAATTACTAACCTACCAAAAACCACTTTAAAAAGTGTAAAAAGCATTAATTTTTCTATGTCTATTATAAATGCAGATTATTTTGCCCTTCTGCCAGAATGTCATGTAATTTTTATCAAATACCAAATAGGATAATTCCTCATTTGTTAAAATTGTTAAATTTACTCAATTATAATAGACTACTTAAGATCTAAGATATTTAAATTTATTAATTTTTATACTTTGTAGACTTTAATTTCGTTTCTAATTTGACAGTTGTTGATACTCTACTAGAATTTTTAAAATTTTATTTGCCAAATCTAAAAATAAAATTAAAATTTAAAAGAATCGTCCGGAAGTCAAAGTGATTAAAATCAGATAAATATGTTAGAATATATACAATATCAAATTTAACCCTTTTTAAAATTAGGAAATTTTGGAGATTTTTAAATTTTGTATGTATAAAAGGACCGAAGTTCATTAAAATCTGAAAGCACTGAACACCAAGAACGTTGTCAAGTCTACTGTCAGTCAGTACCTAACAATAAGAATGTATTAGTAAAATTCACAATCCAACATAGTTGCAAAAAGTGAAAAAATGAATACATTTAAATTAATTTTAAGGATTTCACTAAATATTTTGCAATATATTTTATCTATAAAAATTTTAAAAGAATGTATATTTGCTTTTTAATCTGAAATATTGAAAAAAATATGTTTTTTTGATAGGGCGAATATAATTTCTTTAAAGTTAAGGGAGCTCGAGGTAGTTTACCTGATGTACGCAAAATCATTCACACATGGGTGAGAGAAACCCACAATACATCTTGAAGTAATGAAACGGCAGAATCACAAAGATTCTATGGGGTGATCCTGATAAAATCAAGGCGAGAAATCTTCTCAAATGGGCAAGTCTAGGTTAGTATGATGGTACGTATTCTGAGTGGGAAGCACATCTCTGCAAAATTGGACGTGCGGATTCAGACGAATGTAGAGCATGTGAAAGCATAGAGAAACTCGAGCACTTTCTTACCATTGTCAGGCATTCGTCGAAATTAGATCGAAGTATCTTAGAAGTGATGTTATTTCGGGAATAACATTCGTCATTAATGAATGTTAGAAAATAAGGTCAAGAAAACTAAGTTTCTGAAAAAAATAATTCTCATGAAAAGGAGCGCACAACAGTCCCGATAGTGGCCTAGGTGTATTTCTTAATATCAACCTAACCTATAAACCTATGTTTCGACCTTTTTGATCACCAAAAACCTTTTTGAATTTTGTAAAAAAAATGGTGAACCTTACTATTTTAAAATGTAACTTACGCCATTTTGGGTTACAGAAAACGCAAATTCTTAAGGGTGTAAGTTTTTATCCCCGCAAGTTAAACAAAAACCGCAATTTTTTTTCAAATACACTGAAGAGTATGCCTTTCAACTAGATTCTAAGACCAAAAATTAAGTTGTTTTTTTATTAACAAATACATTACAACATTGGAAGTCGGTTGCTGTCATTGTAAATGGTAAACGTAAATACCGGTATCCGAACAGTGGGTCATTCATACCTTTTCTTTGGAATGAATTGCTTTCTGTATTGTATTGCCCTATCCTTCAGGAGACATACGCTTGCTATAATACCAACCATGCTTAGGGTTAATTTAAAAAGGTAACTATCAAAATATTAACTAAAAACAAAAAAAAATAATTCAAATTTAAGCTCAAATCACAAGAGAAGTTGGTGACATTACTTCTCTTCCTAGACCCTTACAATCATTAAAAAATATTTGTATGAAAGCCCTATGTGTAATTAACTTTTCGTGGAATAAAAATAAATTATTTAATTGTTCATAATATACACTAAATTAATGTCCCTATTATGGTTTACAACTCAACTCTTTTCTAGTTGAAATTTTCCCATTTGGTATATTAGAAAACAACTTAAAATTTTAAGTTTAAATTTATTACAACTGTTTTTGGAAACAATAACAACTTACCAAAATCCGTTGTAGCAAATTACAACTTAAACAAGTAAGAGTTCTATATTCGGCTGTGCCGAATCTTATATATCCTTCACCATGGTGTTTTAAAAAACAGTCATTACGAATTTTATTACAAAAAATCAAAAAATACCAATTGTACTACATGCTTAACTTCTTATTATAGAAATTTTAAAAAGTACCTTTTGAAGAACGAAAAAGTACCAAAAACTTCTCTTTTATGGGTTCCCACTTAATCTAGGGTCTACATAATGTTTCTAGGTTCAATATTATAGAAAATTTAAAAAGTACCTTTTGTAGAACGAAAAAGTGCCAAAACGTCCCCTTTTATGTATTCTGAACTAATCCGGGTTCTACATTCTAAATTTCATGTTTCTAGGTTCAATGTTATAGAAAATTCAAAAAGTACCTTTTGTAGACCGAAAAAGTACCAAAAAAGTCCCCCTTTATAGGTTCTTACCTAGTCAAGAACCAATATTATAGAAAATTCAAAAAGAACCTTTTGTAGAACGAAAAAGTACCAAAAAGTCGCTTTTTATAGGTTCTTACCTAGTCAAGGTCCTACATTCTAAATTTCATGTTTCTAGGTTCAATACTATAGAAAATTAAAAAAAGTACCTTATGTAGAACGAAAAAGTACCAAAAAGTCCCCTTTAATGTGTTCTCGTCTAATCCGGGCTCTACGTACTTAATTTCATGTTTCTAGCCAATAACAACGTAACGTAACGTCATATTCATTCTTTGATTTGTGTTTATAAACAAGAAACCACAATAACAAAAAATTTACCGTTTGATACTGTGTTTTGTTTTTGTTTGTTTATTGTTTTGTACAAGCATGCACGAAAAATGTAAATTTATCATGGATGGTCTCGGATTTTTACTCATATCTTCGTTATTTATGGACCGATTGATCGATCGTATTTCCAATAGAATTATTGAAAATTCGGATCTCGCAGATATCTGGTGTCTTCTGAAAACTGATTTCAACATACACACGAACATGGCTAAGTCGACCCCGCTATCTATAAGGATCCAGAATATACTTTATAGGGTCGGAAAATTATATAGAAATTACAAACGGAATGACAAAGTTTTATATACCCTTCTCACGAAGGTGAAGGGTATAAAAATACAACTCAATTGTTTTGATTTAAATCTATGTATATGTATATAAAAATGAATGTGTGTTTGTTTGTATGTTTGAACGTTTTATACTACTAAACGGCTGAACCGATTTTCTTGAAATTATCACAGCGCATTTCTGTATGGCTGGAATAGGTAATACGCCCATATTAAGCAAATATGAAATTCGTATATTTTAGATAATAAAACAGTTAGTCCTCAAATTTTGTCGTAGCCACTTTAGTGTCAATTTGATTATTTAGGGTAAAAAGTGGGCAGACTAGCGTTAGGGAGCGTATATCTTGGAAACTAATACAGTTAGAATTTTAACGGCAATAAATTGCCGGACTACTATGGGGGCTTGCAGCCCCCATATAAATAAAATTAAAAATCGTATATCTAAGAATCTATTGGAGCTAGAATCTTTAAATTTTACTTGAAGAATTTTGACATTTATCTGAACATATAGAATATAACGATCGAACTTGTAATGGGGACTTGACATCTCCCATATGAATAAAATACAAAATATTGTTTATCTAGGAAAATATAGCTTCATCAATTTTGCATATATTTCTGCAATATTCATCTGAACATTTTGGAGGAAAAAGGGCGGACTTTCATCTGGGGAGCTTGAAGCCCCCACATGAATTAAATAGAAAAAATCGTATATCTAAGAAACTATTAGAGCTACAATCTTCAAGTTTTATTTTTTTTTAATTTCATTAATCACTGATCTTCGAACGAATTAACAATAAAAAGGTGTTCAATACATTTGTCATTTACTTAATTTTGTGACAAAAAACACTTTTCATGTTGGCAACATCAACACAATTACAACTTAAATTTAAAAGTTCTGTTGTTTTAAGGTTAAGTTGTTTCAATTTCAACTCAACAAGGTTGAGTTTTAAGCCATAATAAGGGCTTAAGCAATTGGACTATGACATTGTTTTACAACAGTCACGTGCAAAACTGAAATTCTAATGCACGCGTGCATAGGCCAAGAAATTCTGCTGACGCTTTGTTGACACACCTACACTATAAGCTTGTGTGTATTAGTGTGTCTGTGTTTTACTAAAATGACCACTTGTTTGTTGCTTTGTTACGATCTCAGAGATCAAAATCAAATCAGTTGCTGTTCAGCTTTTGTAGAAGCAAGATCACGTTGCGGATTTTTTTATGCTTATGATTTTTTCTCTTTTATTACACCTAGCAAAATGTTTGATATAAATTGGGAAAATGATTTCTTTTTTATAGAAAACATGGACGGTGAGGCACAATGCGTCGTATGTTATAAAATATATAAGCTATATTCCATGTTTGGCACCACATATAACTGTGAGGTGGCATTCTCAAGTATGAAACTGATTTTGAGTAAATTGCGGAATAGGTTAACCGATCAACACATTGGTGACTTATTGCGTATTAAGGAATATAAAGGAAACATTGATTTGGATAGATTAGTTGAACTTTAAATTAAGTTCAGTTAATATCTCGGTAATATCCCTTAAAAGTTCGAAATCGAATAGAAAGTCGTGATTTTCTTAATGATATTTCAGTAGTTTTATTTAATACTACTTTTTAAAAATACTACTACTTTTCTTAAATGAAAAACTCTTTCCCTTTATTCCATTTTTGTTTAAAATTCCCAAAAGTTCATGAGTTTTTCTCGTCGTAAAGAGTATTTGCAATAGAAAACAAATTTCAAAACTTTTCTCAGTGTACCACCATTTTGTTATAACGTGCAGTCATCTCTCTGCTGCTTAACGCACACAAATATACACATGGTGGTATGTGTTTGCCCATGACTGTTTTACAACAATAACATATCCTCTCCACACAGACGAGTTTTGTGTGAATTCAACACACTGGTGAAAGTACTTTTGGACGTCTGACTCTTTCACAAACCGTCAAAACTTTTTCGCGAAAATATGAAGATAATTTACCTTCTTACACATTTTCTTATTTAACGTGTTTAAAAAAATGTATAGCTTTTCAATTACTCTGTGTGTTGGGCTAGTTAAAATTATTAAGCAAGAATTGCAGAACCGCCTGCAAATGGTTTTATTTAAGAGTTGAAAGATTGTAAAGTAAGAATGGCTGTGTTATACCGTTTACACAGACATTCTTACTTTACAATCTTTCAACTCTTAAATAAAACCAATTGCAGGGGGTACTGTTTGGCTTATTGCCGATAGTGCCTTAATAAGCAATCTCTATGTTTAGGGCTAGTGAGTATTGCTAGTCGGGAACATCGAAGCGGTTTGACCACCAAACAATGATTACCTAAGCGAAAGCTCGGCGCAGATTGACCTTCTTAGAACAATGCGCCGCCTTTTATACAACATAAGTTTTTTTATATACATAAGTTGTTGTTGCCTTAGATTATCACCTTAGTTGTAACTTATAGGAGCATCTTAATTTGTTGGGTTATATTCTATAGTATGATCTTTTATCCTTGCTTATGCTATCAACCATTACGTGGAGCAACTTATCTTATACGTTAATTTAAATAATACGTTAAATCAAACTGAACTTATTTTAATTTAGTCAAAATGAGTTAGTTTAGTATCAATTATAAACAATAAAAATTATATAATTAAATAACATTCAGTATTGTACGAAAAAATAATTAGAAATAGAATGTATGTATATTAATAACGAGGTACGACTTTTATTCCTTACATTCCCTCCCTTCTTCGCCAAAAAAAAAAAATAATTTATCAGCTGGGCTCGAACTTTTCCACTCTTGTTTTTGCACCTTTTGCTGATGGTCGGAATATTATCGTCAATAAAGACTGCTCTCCTTCTTTTGTTGTTTTCTTCCTCAACTCTTTTGCGAATCTTTTGGGATGTCGCCTCGAATCTCTCTTCACTATTCATTTTTTGCTTTATTATTTCTAGTTTTTGTTTCTGTAAAATGGTTAAAAATGTAATTATTATTATGAATTATTAGTATATAAAAGATTTAATTTCACTAATGTGAACATTACGTAAAGTTTTATTTCTCAAGTCTTCTGTCTTCAGAACACTTGGTAATATAAAAGATTTCACTTGGCCTACCGCTTTGAAAAGAGCAACAATTTTTGGTTTCCATACACGCCTTCTCAAGTTGTAATAATGGTTTTGATCTTCGGATGCCCTGGCGATATTTCTTCTTACAATTTCGAAAATTTCTTTCAATTATTGGCACAGGTGCCAATCGTGATTTTGGTAGCCTTGGCTCTCTTCCTTGGATGATAAATGCTGGTGAATAACCGGTGGTGTCTGATACACTTGTGTTCATGGTTACCATTATTTTTGGTAAAAGTTCAACCCATCTGCAGTGTTTTCATTGTCTTTATAGTACGATTGGCTCGTTCTGTTGGGTTCTCCTTAAGAGTATATGGTGTTATAAACTGTTGTTGAATTCCCAGTTCAACATCCAGTATTTTCCTTTCTTGAGCAATTGTGTTTGATGTATATCTCCAAAATGTGCTCTTGAAGGTATCACTGAGCGAGAAGCTTAAATATTGGGAAAACGTGAAAGTTTTGAAAAAAAGGCTTTTTCGCGAGGCACACTAACAGCGTAACTTCAATATACCCAAAATATCGCATGATCGAAATACTTTAAAATTTTACATGTTGAAATCATAAAGCCCCGATAAAATATTAGCATGCAAAGATGTTAAATTTTGAATTTTATCAGTAGTCAATAGTATCCGACCGAACGTTCGGGTACGGGTTCGAAGTTCGGTAAAAAGTGATGTTCGGTGAAATTTTGTTCGAACACCGAACTTTTTATAAAATGTTTATTTATCATATTTTTACATCATAAAAATGTTTTAAAAATGCTGAAAATTTGTTTACAGAAGTCACTGAACACTAAGAAGTGAAACGCTGTCATTTTTTTACAACAACAACGTTACGCTCTTCTCACATACGAGTTCTGTGTAAGAAACTTACTCTCTCTATCCAAACTTCAAAACTTTGTCGCGAAAATTCGTGGCTTATAGAACTTGAAAATATTTTTTATAACTTAACGTTATATTTTATTATTTTTTTGCACACTTTAAATATATTTATTAGCCCGAAAAGATTTAATTTTTTACAAACGAAAAAAATATTTTTTATTTTTTTGACATTTAATTTTTGTTGTTGAAATTAAAACGAAAAAAGAACAATGTTGTAAATTTTCGTATGGTACAAGAAAAAAATATTTCAACTAACTTAATTATTATTTCAATATTGCAGATTAAAAAGCAAAGATACGTTCATATATAATGTTTATAGATAAATTATGTTGCAAAATATTTAAAGAAATCTTCTAAAATATTAATTCAAATGAAATAATTTTTTTTTAATTTTTAAATCCGATTTTTTGCAACAATGTTGGCTTGAGAATTCTACTAATACATTCTTAGAGTTAGGTACCGACTGACAGTAGACTTAGGTACTTTTTGACAGCGTTTCACTTCTTATTTATTCTTTGACAGAAGTTATCATACATGTGGGCTGTACAATAAATTTCCGATACACATAGTTACAGAACGCTATTTTAACTGTTCGGTTGATTTGAAAAACCAGAAGTGATTAAAAAGCTAAGAAAAGTGAAACATTTAATTTGAATTATCTTGTTTCGATTATAAATCTTTGGTCTCATTTGCAACATTGAAATTTTCTAGGTTCTTATTCTCAAACGATCTAGACACGTCTGACAGTCTCCATATAAGCTTCGCTTTAGAAAATGGCTAACGTTCATAAAAGACTTCAAAATACTAGTATTTTTATGAAATTATACTTAATTTTTTTATGATCCAAAATTTCTTATATATCGGCAAAGACCCTTTTCAAAAAATCTTCCGATGTTCTTATTTTGGTTTTAAATTTTATAAATTTATTACTTCTTAATCATAAATGCGTTTTTCATTTAAGAAAAAAGTTGGTGTTCACCGAACTTTGAAAACCGAACAAAGTTCGGGTTCAGCCAAGCTTTCACCACAAAAATCGATGACACGTTTATGCATTAAAAAATTGTAAAGATGTTCATTCATGTAAATATATAAATTCTTTACAAAATTTAATTTAACCGAAAAGATTTTCATTTTAACGGTTTTTTGCATTAATAATTCATTTAAATTAAAAATGATAAAAGCAGTTAATTGTAGATAAACTGGAAAATGTAAAGGTGCTATTAGACAAAATGTATTTTACATATGTACTGTCAAAATTACCATCTGTAAAAGTTGTTCGTATCGTCTGATACATATGAAACATTGTATATTTAAAACACATGTTGAAATAAATATGTATGTAATATGACAGACATAAACAAAACAGCTGTTTTCTGAAATACAATTTTTCAAAAAAAAAAAAAAAAATTAGAAAATGAATTAAGAACATGAAAAAGTAAGTATTTTTTATTTTTAATAAACAAATTCATAATTTAAAAAATTTTTACACATTAAAAAGACAGTTTTGATTAAATTTATAGGTTATGTCATATGAAAAAAGCAGACAGGTGTGATAGCAAAAATTGTGAATCGTATGTAAAATAACAATTTTGACATACATTTGGAATTACATATGGATAAAAAAGTGGCATATATAAAAAAAACATGTCGTCTAATACCACCTTTAACAGCAAAAAAGCAGTTATGTATTAGCTAACCACAAAAGTATTTGCATAAAAGTTTCTCGTGTGCAGAAACGCAGTGTTTTTTTTTTTTTTTTTTTGAGAAAAACTTATGAAGCACACACTTCCCGCTAATTAAAATTAATAAAATTATATTCCTTTAGGTTGTTATTAATGGAATTTGTAGCAAAATCTATAAGCCGTTTGAAAAAATACAACCATTTTGCATTTAATGCAATTTTTAAAAATGCATTCGAATATATGCATAAATAAATTAAAACTTCAAAATTTTTAATCTTTCACACATAATGCATAATTTTTTTAGTAATTGATTGTAAATTAACGTATAAATTCACCATGTTTAATAGTCTATAAAAAATTTGTACTTAGTTTAAAAAATATTTCGTTAAGAGCTTTAAAAAACTCTAAAAAAGCGAATTTTTCAACGAATTAAGCATGGAGTCGAATAAGGGCGTATAAACCATTTGGGAAATTTTACAGTAGACGATAAAAACATCATAAAACTTTAAAATCGGCATTTTTTCCTACTTTTTTCACATATATGCATAAATATAACTCACATCTATCCCTGTGCTAAAACTCAGTAAAAAATTCGAGTCACAACTTGCCAAAATTAATACTTGAAATTTTGCTAAAATGGAATAAGGGCACATATTCATATATTTTAGTTGAAAGTATATATAAATAAATGTTATTTTTATATACTTCTTAATTATTTTATTATATAAAACTTGGACAGCCTCAACATAACAGTCTAGAGCATTATTTGCTAAAGTTTCAAGGACATCCTTCATTATCCTTATAAGTAATTAAAACAAAAACCAAAAAAAAAAATATTTTTTTAGTATTTTTATACATACATACTTATATGTATTTTTAATTTATTAAACAGGAACACCAAATTAGATATTTCTCTAAAAGATTTATATTAAAAACGCCTACTATACCAAAAATTCTAAGAATATGTATTTAAATTTAAGCGTTTTTAATTAATTAATAATTAAAATAAATAACTAAAAACTAATGTAAAGTAATAAGAAACGAACAAAACTTATACATTTATTTGCTGCATATGTCTTCATAAAATTGTTTTGCATAGTTCGGCAAATATTTCACCATTGTTAGAAGGTCTTTTTTCTTGTTTTCTTTCTTAGAAAAATCTTTAAATCGCACCTTATTGCGTTATTGTCAAAATCAGCGAACCACATTATTATCTTAGTTCATTATCAAATTGGATAGGACCTCTTTAACTAAAATAATCCGAAAATAACAAGATATAATAATTTTTTAAAATATAACTATAGTTATGGATATACGCCCTTCTTCTTGTCCACACTTTCATACTTAAATAATTCATACAATAATAGTCTTTTTTGCAATATAATTAAAAAATTAATAAATTTGAAATGTTTTCCAACCATTCTGCAAATTTGGTGCAATTAGAATTAAAATTTATACGATTTTTTACAGAAAATACATTAAATTGCTAATATTTTTTACCCAAAAAAAAATAAATTTGTTTACGAAAAGATAATTGTACTTCTAAGGTGTTAGACAATGTCCGCACAGAATATCGTTGATGTGCTATTAAAAATGTCATATTTTTTTAACCTCATTATTTAAATTAAAAAAAAAACAACTCTGAGTTTTTATTTTGAAAAATTTCAAGAAACGCGATTTTTGTGGCGGTTTTAATTTGTTCGAAAACTACAAAAAAAAAATCGGTCTAAAAATAAGCAACAACAACACTGTGAATTGAAAAAAATATGTACGTGTGTGTAGATGTATTTGGTTTTATTGAGATATGTATATTGTTTTGAATGTTTGGATGCTGTGGCTTTATTGAGTTATGTATTTTGTTTTGTTTTTATACACACCATCAAAAAAGATGAGGAGTATATTGTTTTTGTCATTCCGTTTGTAACACATTGAAATATAGAAGTATATATGTTCTGGGACCTTATTAGATTCTAAGACGATCTAGCCATGTCCGTCCGTCCGTCTGTCCAAATTAGGGATTCTAAACGGGAATTCCTGATTTCCAAAAATCCCGGGATTTTGAAGGTACCGGAATTTGAAAGTACCAAAAACCGGGATTTTTAAAAATGAATTCCCGCGGATTTTCGTTATTTTAAAATCCCGAAGTTTAAGTGTTTTCCCGCTAAATTTAAACATTATAAAATATTAAATAAGAGAATTTTAATAGTTTTTGAATAAAAAACAAGCAGGATCATAAAATAAATAAATATAAATTTCAAATAAATATTTCGGCCTATTAAAAAAAAATATATTATTTATTAAGTAATTTTTTAAACTTAAGATGACTATACTATCTTACAAGCTGAAATATCAAAAATAAAAAATACTATCGGATATTTAAAAATAACAAGTAAGAAATTATGATTTATTTTTCATTATAAAGCATATGACTTGATGGGGGCTTCCCCCAAGCTCCCTGTTTAAGGCGATTCTCATAAAATTTGGAGGATGAATTTACGTTTATATAAAATGTATTTATGCTGAATTTCACTATGGCAGTAGTCTTTTTAAGCGAATTGTGGACATTAAAGTCATTTTTTAAGGGGGGGCTTTGTAAGGGAGCTTGGGTCAAATATGCCCGAAATTCAACAGGGTCTTCAAGGCTAGTATAAAACTTAGTTGTGCGGCTCTTTGTCGATATACGAGTATATTAAACATAATTATGAGCTACTCGGATCAAACCTAATATACTCTCCCCACTAAAGTGGTGTAGGGTATAAAAAGTACAATAAATTGATACTATTGGATATGGGTATATCAGAATCTATACTGGCAGTCAACCTTGTAGGATATAAAAAAAAACAATAAATAGATACCATCAGATATGGGTATAGCAGAATCTATACTGATAGCTTGGCAAAAGCTGAAACTACGATGGCTATACTTGATATAGACCAGTTTTGTAGTGGTTCCCTAGCGGCCATTAAAAACTTTATATCCGATGTTCAGCTGAAGACTGTTGGTCACATGAGTGCTGTATATAGAAATTGAATTAAATTGTTTTCCAAAAATTTCACTAAATTCTTTTGGAAAAGCTTTCTGTATTAGTAAACACATACTTAATGTATTCATATTGTAATATGAAATAGAAAATGTTATTTTTTGAAAATTTATTTATATTTTTCGGGATTTGTAAATCCCGATATCGGTATTCCGGGATTCATTTAAAAATCCCGAATACCGGGATTTTTAAAAATCAGTCCCGATTGGCATCCCTAATCCAAATGGAAGTAGCTAACGAGCTGAAATTTTGCATAGATACTTATAGTTTTATGATAGATGCAGTTTGTTTGGTATTGAAAATGGGCAATATCGGTTTACGGTTTCGCCTAGCACCATATAAGGCCCCGTTCAGAAAATGACTTTATCGCCCATAACTGGCTAACAGAAGCAGCAATAGCGGTTCGGCACAAACATGTTTTATGAGGACATAAATCTCCTCGTAGAATTTTATAAGAATCGGCCAATAATTGACCCTACCCCCCATATAAAGTCTCCATCAGAAAATGACTTTATAGCCCATAACTGGCTGAGAGAAGCATCCATAGCAGTGAAATAAAGCACAAACATGTTTTATGGGAACATAAATCTCTTCGTAGAATTTTTTAATATTCGGTCCATAATTGACCCTATCTACCATATAAAGTCCCTTCAAAAAATGACTTTATCGCCTATAACTCGCTAACAGAAGCATCAATAATTTTATAAGGATCGGTCCATAATAGACCCTACCCCCATATAAAGTTCCCTTCAAAAAATTACTTTATCGCTCATTACTGGCTAAGGGAAGCATCAATAGCCGTGAAATTCGGCACAAACTTGTTCTATGGAACATAAATCTCTTCTTAGCATTTTATAAGGATTGGTCCATAATTGACCCTACCCTCCTTATAAAGTCCTTTTTAGAAAATGACTTTAATGCTCATATCTAGCTTAAAAAGCATATATATAATAATAAAATTCGACATAAAAAATTTTATAGAAACTAAAATCATTTTCTTAAATTTTATATAAGGTCCCCCTCAGATAGTGACTGTAACGCTCGTTACTAGCGGTAACGCTTAAATACGACTACAGCGATGAAATTTCACATAAACATATTAGTATGAGCCCCTACCCTATGCCCCTATTAAGGTCACCATTAGGAAATTACTTTACAGCTCATTGCTGGCTCAAAAATGCGACATAAATAATATTTGTATGAACAAAAATCGTTCTAAATTTTATAAGTATCGATCCATAATTGACTAATACGAGGTTGGGCGTATAAAATCTCCTTTAACGCTCATTACTGCATAAAAATACATTAGATATATGCAATTCAACATAAACAAATTTTATGGAAACTGAAATCTTCCTACCGACATTGATGAAGATTAATCCATAAATGACCACTTCAGTAAAACTTTAACTCTCATTAGTTTCTTAAAATTATGACTTATGCGATGAAATTCGAATAAACAACTTCTTTACGGACATAATTTATGTACAAAAAGTTATAAAAATCGGTCTACAATTGATCGATTTACTCCAGAAAATCACTTTAACGCTCATGTATCGCTCAAAAGTTCTTCCAAATTACGGTGGCCGATCATATAATACCCTACACCATGAGTATATTTTTAAAATTTTTATTTTTTATAAAGAAACTTTTATGTTGAATATTACCATAATTTATTGATAAAAAGAACTAAAATTTCTAAATGAGGCTTTATATAGGTCAAATATGGGCCGATCCTCGGTAAATTTGGGAAAAAGGATATATTTTTAAATAACAGTTAGTTTTGTTGAGTTTCATTGCGATACAAATGGTTACAAGTCAATTTTAGACGTTTAAGACATTTTTTGAAGGGGGGTTTGTATGGGGGCTAGGGTCAAAAAGGGCCGATCCTTACCAAAATCTGCAGTGTCATTTATACTTATACAAAACTTATTTGTGC
The DNA here is from genome assembly GCF_022045245.1 of Lucilia cuprina. Taxonomy (NCBI): domain Eukaryota; kingdom Metazoa; phylum Arthropoda; class Insecta; order Diptera; family Calliphoridae; genus Lucilia; species Lucilia cuprina. The sequence continues at coordinate 21,756,171 of NC_060953.1, read as the reverse complement.
CAATTTTTAGAGAGATAATAGAATATTTGACGTAATTATGGAATAAAAAGTTCAAATCGGGAGGTACGGTTGTATGGGGGCTAGGTGAAATAATGGACCGATTTCAACCATTTTCAACCAAAAAGCTCACTTTAATGGCTTCTTACTTAAACCAGGCTCCAGATAATTAATTTCATGTTTCTAGCCAATAACAACACATTAGTGCTGCTCTCGCTCAGCTGCTCTCGCTCTGCCTTGTTTTTATAAACAAGAGTACAATAACAAAATTTACCGTATGATTATGCATTTTGTTTTTTGCAATTTCTGTTTGAGCATGAATAAAAAAATCTCAAATTTTGTGTTAATTTTCAGAGGTTGTCTCTGATTTTTGCTCATATCTTCGGTATTTATGGACCGATTTTGCTGA